>NC_056739.1:62107451-62204951 GCF_019279795.1 Protopterus annectens | reverse complement strand
CAGAAGAGAAGTTTGATTTACATTTTTACTTTTATTGGCTAGCTTAAGCCAATGATATTTAGGAAAGTGAAGTCTGATTTACATCTTTACCTTTATTGGTTAGGTAAAGTCCATTAGAATAATCAAGTACATTGGATGATAAAGTTGCTTGTATAAGCACCTTTATTGGTTAGGCTAAACATGATATTTACATATTATTTGTCATTGGCTGATAGAAGCTTTATATTATGTTGAAGTGGTTTTTGAATGTGGATCTGAAGAAGGCTTTAGTAGCTGAAAGCGCTTGTCCTCTGTATTTCTGTTTGCTGTTTTGTCGCTATCATAGTCTTAAATAAATTGTTTAGTCAAGTTTTACGGTGTGGAGCATCGCTTATCTTTTGTTTTTAGTTGTATTTTGCTGAGCGAGCTAAATTGGAGCATCCTTTTACTGTTTTTTGGTTTCTATTACAATAAGATTTACTTAATGAACTGTCATTAGACTCAAAAAAGATTTAAAAGTTCTTGTCTTTTTATAACAAAAATGTAGACTATTGCCCAACACTGTAGCTAATTCTTTATTACCTCAGATTATGCAATTCTTTAACAAAGCATTTTTGATGCCAAACATATTCTGACTTATAGGTAATGGAAAATTGAATCTCATATCATTATTATTCCTACACTTCTTATCAAATCCATACTAAGTATAGGAAAATGATTGGTGTATCTAGCCTCCACAATGTCTGTCATATACTTATCAAGCAAAGTTTCAGAATAATTTTTATGCATAAATAACTTTTTCAAAAATAAACTTTCATCAATAAACATATCAGTTGTGATGCCTCTGCACTGGCCCGGTAATCAAGGATCTTCAATCCTCACCACTGGCAACAGTGGGGAATGTACACACTGGGAAGATGACAAGTACACACAGTCAAGTGCAATTTCCCTTAGCACACAGTCAGTCTGTGGCTGGTTTCTCCCTCTTTCTCCAGATCCGCAATAAGACTCCCGACTGGCACAGCTATAAGATTGAGATCTCAGCTAAGTAGCCAAACCAAAACATCAAGTACCCTTTCTCTCCAACCAGTGCTTCATGTCCCTGCCCAAGTAGCTGACACACACTCCTTGAGAGTTGATTTATATACAAACATACAACACCTGAGAAAGGCTGGCACAGGTTTACTAGCTATGCCTCCTTCTGCCCAGACTATAAGGTAGTTTCCACTGCCACCAGCCACTACTTATCAGTTACTTTAAGGCCTTAACAAAGGGTGTCCAAACCTACTGTGCAATGTTAGTATTAATCCAAATGGTAGTCTGACTAAGAGCAAGGCTGTTTAGGAGTGACCTCTACAAAGTTACCAAATTTATACACAAGTACTGTAAGAGCTTAAACATCTTTAAACAGACCAGCCACAATTAAAAGGTTTAACTATATTTAATGTTGTTGTTGTGTCTTTCGGCTTTTCCCGGTTAGGGGTCGCCACAGTGGAACTCCAGTCCGCTAATGATTGGCAGTTGATTTTTATGTGCTGAGTTGCCGGCCCTAACACACAACCTTCAATGAAGGTACGCCCATCCATGCATGTCTCCACAGTAGACGCTCTAGCTGAGAATCGAATGGGACAACGTCTTGCTGTGAGGCGACAATGCTACCGAAGCACCACCACTATATTTAATAATAAATAATAAAAGAACAAGACAACGCTCAGTAAGTAATCAGTTACATCAGAGTTCAAAATCACAGGAAATATTTAAAACAACGTTTCAGGTCAGTCTAAAATACAGAAAACATCTAAACTGATCTTCACTGTATTTCTACCTGAATCTAAAAGAGTTACGATGCCCTAAAAACTTATTTACAGCAAGGCAAGTGCAGGTGTTGATGAGTGGATATTCTTGTAAGGTGAAAACCAAAATGCACAACCTCTCTCTGAGAGAGTTCTTAAATTAATATCAAATATTACTGCTGGGTTACCTTGGACGACATCACTTTTTGTCACCTGACTTCATTTTCCAAGCTAATCCCCCTTTGTCAGAATTTTAGCAACTCTCTGTGAAGAATACATATCTCTCAAATGTCTGCAGATCCTGGAAGTCATAAAACAATAAAACACATCTACATATTTAAACCTAGTAATTACTTCTCTTTCAAGACAATACAAAAAACTTCTAGGTCTAGACATTGTGTCTGCTACTGCACTGAAACTGAAAAATAACGTCTGTTTTATTATGTGGTTATCAAACAATTTAATTTCAGCTATTTTCTCTGAATTTTAAGTTAACCTCATGTGTTCCAATTTCCATTACACATAATCTAAATAGTCACAATAGTGCAGGTACATTCCTGTTCTATTCTAATAGGGCATGCTGTGGTTACATTTTAGCTTAGTACTTTATAAACTCATCTGTATAAATCATATCAATATTCACAAATGATATAGAATTATTTACAAAATTTCCAATAGCTGGGCTGGCAGTGTGACATCATTAATTTTGTTGGAACTTACTTGTAGTACTGAATTTTTTAACATTTCCATTTCTATTTTTGGCATCAGAGTACAATTCTTAGATGTAAGACTATTTCTGGACAAAGAAAAATTGAGATTTCAGTCCAATATTTATTGTAAAAAAACTTTCAGGAATATTATTTTAGATTTTTTGAGTCAACACCCTTTTTTATGAAAACTAATGTTAATAAGGGTCAGTTTGTTCATTTGTTGAGAATAATTAGTAATAAGTTTTTATGTATGTGTGTGTATGTACATATGTGTATATATATATATATATATATATATATACATATATATATATATATATATATATATATATATATATATATATATATATATATATATATATAATCTATATACACACACATCCACTTCTACTTCAGAAGCTTGAAGCTTCAAAACTTTGAACTTCAAATGGCTGAGACTATAAGATCAAAGTTTTGAAACTTCAAAAACATAAAAAAAACACAAAAAAATAATAATAATTAGTGAAGATCAAATATTCACAGTAGAGAATAATACACTTAATGAAATATTTACTGAAAAAAAATATCCTAAAAATTTAGTTGAAAGGTTTTTGAATGATATTTGCTAAAGTATATATAAAAACATACAACCAATTTTAAAATATGGTTTTATTATTAAGCAGAGAAATATTAGTGTTAATGATTTCCAATGTACTTTTGCATTTCCCATTAGTAGAGATATGAAACTGATACAGGAAATTACTACTAATTGGAAAATTATTCAAGGCAACCAGGAATTGTCAAGTTGTTGGAATAAGTCCACAATTCTGTTCGAAAAGAACTAGAACCATAAAAAAAAAATTTGAACAGAATGAAAATTTTAGAAACTGATAAAATTAAAATAACAGAAGGAGGTATGTTCAGATGTGTTAACAATTGTAAAAATGTTTATTTGCAAACATAGTGGTTTTGAAATTCTTTTTAGAAAAAGGCTTGATTTTAATTCCACCTATGTTGTGTACCTTGCTACATGGCTCTCTTGTCAGAGATTCTAAGTAGGTAAAACTAGTAGATTCCTGACAAAAAGAATCTATGAACATAAAACAGCGATTAAGAAGATAAAATAATGATTTAGCAAAACAGTTTATTGTGTATGGATTTTAGAAAGTTTGAATTTTTGTGCTGGACTATAGTCAGCTACAAACTCACACAGACTGCAGAGAGGACAATGCAGAGCTTATCTAAACAATCCTATCTTGATTTGTGATTTATTGATCTTGACTGTTAAAAGAGGTGCAACTGCGAGCGAAAGTGGGCAATGTAAAGGAATTACAGCTTTTTGCTGACTTTCAAAACTTGCACAGTCAGAACAACAACTTTACTGTACTTCAGTATTTAGTTGTATATTGCTTGTGTGATTTTTCTCATAGAATTTGATTTCATTTCTCTTAGTTTCTGTGGTTACTGATTTTGATTATTTTGTTTTTATAATTTGTTTGAAGCTGAGTATGGATTCCTTAAATGAGTATGCCATTAATGATATACTAAAGCACAATATCTTATACAGTGTAATAAATGCTATACATATTTAAAGGTAACACCTGATAACACTGGTGATCTGTGTTCCTCATATAAAAAGTTGGATGATTTGCTGACCATTATTAGATATAAATCTAAACTTACTGACAATGATTGCACGTGTGCAGCTGGCACAGTTTGAAGAACTGTCACATATATTAATGACTGGAGTGGTGAGATAAATAATTTTAGGCAAAGAACAAATGGAACACATTTAGGAAATGATGCATCTGTTGTCTGCAAAGATCATTCAACCCTATGAATCAAGACGATGCACCTGACAACTTTGGAATTCTGGATGCAAGTATTCAGCAATCTGAGGACTCAGAGTGTGTAGAAGGCAACCAAATGAAAGAAAAGAAGAAGTTCATAACAAATAACAAGGAAGAAAAAGAAACTGATAAATGTCTGTAAAGTAAAGAGAATATGTAATAAAAAAGACACTGCTTTTGTTATATAACATGCAGATTACAGGGAATGATAACATTGTTCTATAAGAAAACCTTCAGTCTACAGAAAAAGGCATAATTTTTTTCTAGAGAAGAAGGCAGAAAAAAAAGGCAAGGGGCAGATGAAAAGGAAGAAATCAAAACTGAACATGGAAGGATTGAAGAACATTACTGTAATAAAAAAGAAGAGAAAGACGTATGTTGACTGCATGGCTCAAATTGTGGATATACAAAGCCAGCTGGATGAGAATTGTATGCTGGCAAATTTAATAAACAATGCAAAAGTGGGATTAATATGACTAATGGTGATGAAGATCATTCCTTTGTAACAACTGATTGAGCAGATATTATTGTATTAGAAGTTGAAGATTTGTCAGATCTGGTCTGAAAAGATATTCTTGTAATTGAAGATTCTATTTTTAGAGGAACTAATACTTACATTTGCAGAGAAGATAATGAACACAAGGAGTCTCTGACTGTTAGTATGGAATTTACATCCCTCTAAGATAGTATAGCTTGTACTGGTGTTAGGATGTATATTTCACAGATCAGATATAGAAAGGATAATCAGGGCACTGTGAACAAAAAGATTTTTTGGGTAAATACCTATATAGAAAAAAATACCCCATTTTAATAAATGGAAATGTGTAGAGCATCCAAGCCTAGTTTTGGGCACACATATGTTTGGACAGAATGGTGTGCATTTGTCCAAATCAAGGAATAAAATGTTTGCAGCAGGTATTTTGCAGTATTTGACAAAAACTAGGTAGGATTTTTGTCAGGCCGAAAAGTTAACATTTCACAGGTAGCAACATTTGATGCGCATTCCTGATGGTTGTTAATGCTGGGAACATTAATAATAAAGTTTTTTAATGGAAAATTTGCTAAGCTTCGACAAGATTCATGTTACTGTTTGTGAAATATGGTTAAAGAACAATAACTGGAACCCAGATCTGCCAGGGTATGAAAGTTTTTACTGTGACAGGCAATCTAACAAAAATCAGGTGGAGGTGTTATGATAGGTCTCATAACTATCTTTAATCCCTACGATTATTACATGTTCACTGATAACACCAATAGTATTGATTGCGCAACTGTGACAGTAAAGATGACCCTGGAACATATAACAAGTGTTGGAGTGTATAAACCAGCAAAGTCAAGTGCAGATAACCTAGATAAATTCATACATTTCTTCCACGAAACACAGGAGGGCAGAATAATATTAGCTGGTGACTTAAATTTACCAGACACAGACTGGAATAATATTGAATAATATTGATTCAACAACATTAGCAAGGAAACAATGTGCAACATATGTTCAAGAATAACAATTGCTTCAGATTGTAAAAAAAAACTACCAGGGAATGGAACATACTAGACATTGTTTGTGTTCCTAAAGAAATTACTGTTCAAGTCAAATTTTACCACCACTGATGTGCAGTGATCATGAGGTTAAAAGGGTTAATTTGTTTCTAGATAATTTTGAAAAAAATGAAATTTAAACCAATGCACAGAAGATTAATTACAGACTATATGCAAGCAAAACAGTCACTATGTAAAAGTAACTGGAGTGATGTGTTTAGTGGAAAAACCACAGATGGAATTTGGAAAGTTTTGAAAGAGAATTGTTTGAGTGCAAAAAATCAAAATAAATTTAACATTGGATCTAGGCATACAATGTCAGGGGGACATATTTCCATAAGATCAAGATATCTGATTAAGGTGAGAGATAAAAAAATATAAAAAACTAAAGAGGGGTCAAACTACAACTTTGAAAACTGAAATAAATAAGATGGATAAACAAGCATAGTGTGAAATAAGTGCAAATAAAATTTGAAGAAAATGTATATAAAATATTGAGCATAAGAGAAAACCTTTTTATAAATACATTAAATGTGGAATGAGTAAAGACATACAAATTGATAAACTGTGTGTGGTTTCTAAAATTTATTCTCAAACACAACAGATTATAGAAATATTTATAAAATCTTATGCAGAACAGTTTGGCTCCACAAAAGGGGTGATAAGTTGTCCAAGTGACATCCAGGTAACCACAGAAACTGGAATCAAATTAGATTATATTGAAAAAAGAACTGTGCAAACTGGATCCAAACAAAGCACAGGGAGGAGACAGAATTAGTAATAATGACCTAAGAATACTTCAGCAAGAACTTGCAGTACCATTAGAAGTAGATACAAATGAAGCAGCAACTGAATGTGCCAAAAAACAAAAAAGAATATAAAGTGAAGGACCAGATGAGAAGGCAAGAAATGTGGAAAATGCATAAATATAGTTGCAAGTATAGAAAATGTCTGGAAGAACCTCCTGTTGATCAGGAATGAATGCAGGAATGTATAAGGACAGGCGAATTCAAACCAAGAGATGGAAGGTTAATATTGGCGGCCCAAGATAGTGGACTGCATACACCTTGGTTTACAAAGTCCATTGAACACATGGGAGAAACAGACAAATGTAAGTTTTGTAAAACAGAATTGGAAACAGTCACACATCTTGCTGCTGATTGTGACATACTAATGGCAGAAGGACTGTATACTGAAATGCATAATAATGTGGCAAGATTGTTGCACTAGGGATTGTCCAAACAATGTTATTAAAGTGGCTGAAAAACACTGGAAACATGAGCCACAAAGCATCACAGAAAATGATGACATTTACATTACATGGGATCATCACTTACCAACAGTTCAAAAGATATATGTTAGAAAACTGGATAAAGTGATCCATGCAAAGAAGACAGAAGTAGTATTGATAATTTAAATCGCCACACCCAATGACTACAGTGTCTTGTGAGAGAGACAAAGTCATAAAATATCAGTATTTGCTCTCATTTCTGCCTGCAGTGTGGAAGCAAGATACACAGATGGTCCTAGTAGTAGTAGGAGCAATGGGTCTTACAAAAAAGAATACAATCATATGTAGATATGTTACCAATACATGTAACTTCATACAAATTGCATATGGAGTCATTACCGGGCACATTGTGGGTGCTGGGAAGAGCACTTCTGGCTGACATCAAAGTCTGAAACAATACTAATTTCATGAACTTTAATCATACTTTGACTTAGGAATGGCGTCCATACCTGTCATTGTATTAGAAACCCAAATGATGTGGAGAAATTAAAAAAGGGAGAGACCACTATATCTATTATTTACTAGGTCATAAAAATATGGGGAGAGTCCTCAAGATTGGAGACATGATCTTATTAAAACTGTCTTTAAGGAAAAGGGGAGTAGGACAAACCCAGAGACATATATACCATTGAGTTTTCTTTCATGTTGTGTAAAAATAATGGAAAAGGTAATACTGGATAAGTTATTATCAGAATTGGATAGCTGGGATTTGAAACCATATCAGCATACATATGTTGAAAACAGATCTATTACCACCTGTAACATGATGTTCTATAACAATATAATAACAGCTATGAATGAAAAACTGTGCTGTGATGTAATTCATATAGATTTAACTTTCGCATTTGACAGGGTCATACACAAAACACTGATCAATAAATTATAAGTATTGATGTATGAAGGATAGCTGCGTGGCTTACAAATAGGGCCAAGTGTTCGTTTATTTGTGATTCTGGCGAAACTGTCTCAGTGTTTAGTGATTTAGGTAAGTGTGATTTTATTTTCTGAAGTAGACCCATATATATCTACATCTATATAAATATGTATATATATCGATATATGGATTCATATTACTTCATTGAAAGACCATTTCACGGACACCCATTTCATTCACTGAGACCAAATCACCTAAAGTTTATTTCACTGAAAGTTCATTTCACCTAAAACTCATTTCACTGACAAGTAGTACTCTAAGATAAGTCAAAGGTATATGTCGTTTTCCCCACTGTAGTGTGGTCCTGGTGATAGTATATATAGTTGGGGGGGAGGGAGCGTAGCCCCACACTTAATTTGGTTTTCTGTTGTCTGGTTTTGTTTTACTTTATTTGGTGTGCCCCTCACACCATCCCCTAACTATATATATATATATATATATATATATATATATATATATATATACTAACACCAGGATCGCCCTAAAGTGGGGAAAAGGACATATACCTTTGTCTTGCCTTAGAGTACTGCTTGTCAGTGAAATGAGATTTAGGTGAAATGAACTTTAGGTGACTTGGTCTCAGTGAAATGGGTGTCAGTGAAATGGTCTTTCAGTGAAGTGATACAAATCCCTATATATACATATAGATATATATATATATATATATATATATATATATATATATATATATATATATATATATATAGTTCCCCTTCGAAGGTCAAACAGCTGAAATCTCGAAATGCATATGGTCGAGACCATATGCTCGAAATTTCAGAAGCTCGACCTTCTGAATGGGGATCGGAAACAGCGCAGAATGGGAGATTTCCCTTTCTGTGCTGTTGTGCAATCTCGGAGTTGGAATAAATAAGTAGCGGGGGTGTGGGGGTGGCAGGGGGGGTTTGCCCCCTGCAGAAACATTGCTTTGTATGTGTTTTTTTTTCCCTTTCAGAAGGTCGATCTTCTGAAATTCGAGCATATGGCTTCAGCCATATGCATTTTGAGATTTCAGCCGTTAGACCTTCTGAAAGGGAACCATACATATATATATATATATATATATATATATATATAGATATATATACATATATATATATATATATATATATATATATATATATATATACACACACACAGACGCACGTGCACATTTATCTGTCTCTCTCTGTCTCTCTGTCTCTCTCTCTCTATATATATATACATATACATATATATATATATATATATATATATATATATATATAAATATATATATAAATATATACACACACACACACACACACACACACACACACACACACACACACACACACACACACACACACACACTCACTCATATATTACAGCTGTAACAGTATCAATATTTGTTTGAATGTTTGTGAAACTTGTGTGTTTTATATTGGAAAAACTACCAGGAAACTTTCTGATAGAATTAGAGAACATTGTTTGGCCATCAAAAATGATGACTGCACCAATGCTTTGGGAAAGCATAGCATTTGTTGCAACAATTTTGTGGGTTTTAAATTTATAGTACTTGAATCTGTTAGAGTTCATTGCGGATGTGAATGGTTTGTTTGAACTGCTTGAGCTCAGGTAGCAATTGTGTTTACATTCTGAAGTACTTCCAGGTCTTAAGGAAAACCTTAATGTGTATTGAAGTGGTTCTCATAGGAAGTGATGTCTTTTAATTTACTGTACAACAGGTTGTGATAAGTTAAATTTAATTTTATTGCTCCAGGTTTTGTATAAATATATGTTCAGGAATTTTATTTTTCTGATGATGTTCTTGGATGATAATAAATCTGAACAAAAGCACTAATTTACTAGTTTGGGCTGTTTCCTTTGTATTTAGACAAGAAGCTTCATCATATTTGTCTGTCCTTTTAGTTTTGGTAGTTCTAGTGCACACACACACACACACACACACAGATATATGTGTGTATGTGTGTGTGTGTGTGTGTGTGTGTGTGTGTGTGTGTGTGTGTGTGTGTGTGTGTATACAGTGTGTATATAAGAAGTGTACACACCCCTGTTAAAATGCCAGGTTTTGTGATATAAAAAAATGAGACCAAAATAAATAATTTCAAAACTTTTTGCACCTTTAATGTGACCTATAACCTGTACAATCCAGTTGAAAAACAAACAAATCTGTTAGGGGAAAAAAAAAAAAAATGGTTGCATAAGTGCACACACCCTTTAACTAATACTTTGTTGAAACACCTTTTGATTTAATTACAGCATTCAGTCTTCTTGGGTACACACCTGCCATCAATTAAATAGACTCTGATTAACCCCAAATAAAGTTCAGCTGTCCTAGTAGGATTTTCTTGACATTTACTCACTTGCCTGCTACAGCAAAAGCCATTGTTCGCAGAGACCTTACAAAGCATCAAAGGGATCTCATTGTTGAAAGGTATCAGTCAGGAGAAGGGTACAAAAAAATTTCCACAGCATTGGATATACCATGGAACACAGTGAAGACAGTCATCAAAAAGTGGAGAAAAAAATGGGACAACATTGAAGTTGCAAAGAATTGGATGTCCCTCCAAAATTGAGGAAAAGACAAGATGAAAACTGGTCAGGGAGCCTGCCAAGAGACCTACAGCAACACTGAAGGAGCTGCAGGAATTTCTGGCAATTACTGGTTGTGTACTACAGTGGATATAAAAAGTGTACACACCCCATGTTAAAATGCCAGGTGTTTGTGATATATAAAAAAAAAATCAGACCACAATAAATCATTTCAAAATGTTTCCCACCTTTAGTGTGACCTATAACCTGTGCAATTCAATTGAAAAACAGACAAATCTGTTAGGGGAAAAAGTATAAAAAATAAAAACATAAAATAAGCTGGTTGCATAAGTGTGCACACCCTTAAAGTAATACTTTGTTGAAGCACCTTTTGATTTAATTACAGCATTTGGTCTTCTTGGGTAGGAGTCTATCAGCATGGCACATCTTTACTTGGCAATATTTGCCCACTCTTCCTTGCAAAAACACTCCAAATCTGTCAGATTGTGAGGGCATCTCTTGTGCACATCCCTATTCAGGTCACCCCGCAGATTTTCTATTGAATTTAGTTCTGGGCTCTGGCTAGACCATTCCAAAACTTTAATTTTCTTCTGGTAAAGCCATTCTTTTGTTGATTTGGATGTATGCTTGGGATCATTTTCATGTTGAAAGGCTCTTGCCACCTCTATAGTGCCTTTTTTAGGCAAGGTTCAAAAGATTAAACCACAACCGTAACAGATACAAGCATGCAAAATCTGAAGGTAATGCTACTCAATGCTAGAAGTCTAAACCTCAAAATGCACTCTCTCGTGGCACTCCTAAAAATGGAGAACATCGATATCTGTGCAGTGACTGAGACCTGGTTCAAGGCTCCAGAGAGCACCCCTGCAATACCAGGCTACATTTCTTACCACACTTTTCGGCCACAAAACCAAGACCGAAACACTAAAGGTGGAGGAGTGCCCATATTCACCAAGGATATTCACACCTCCAGGCTAGTTGCCCAACACAATGCATCTGAAATTCTCCAGGTGCAACTAACACTAGGTAAGACTGCAATCCAAACTGTAGCTTGCTATAGATCTCCCACCATACCCCAAGATTCTCACTACACCTTCCTAAACATACTGGAAAATATTAAGATACAACCAAACACCCTAATACTAGGTGATTTCAGCTACCCTGCCATTCATTGGGAAAACTACTTGGGTACCAACTCCTTTTCCCAACGGATCTTGGAATTCATAAATTCCAATGCCCTGGATCAACTAATCCATTGTCCCACCAGGGGCTCCAATATCCTAGACCTGGTCATTACCAACATGGGAAATAGATGCTCCACACCAGTGGTCACCCCATCATTGGTCAGGTCTGACCATAAGCAAATCACCCTTGACATCCACATCCCACCCCCACCCCACCCCCAGTAAGGAAACCTCCTTAAAAAAGTTCTCCAAAGCCAACGTCATGCTACTGAAGTCAGAAGTGACAAACTTCACAACACCCATGCAGATGGGATCTGGAAGTTCGACTGCAGAATCCTACACTAAGGCACTGTACGAGCACATCCACTCGTGCATGAATCGTGCCATCCCAAATAGAACCAAGATGCTCTTCTCCAAAAAAAGGAAGCCAATCTGGTGGTTCCATGCTATAAACAAACTATACAACAGAAGGAAGAATCTGTTGCAGAAAAGAGGAAAATTCCAGGATGCAAAAAACTCCCTCACCAGCCTCAGTAAGAAGCTAAGATCCCTCATAAAATCCTCAAAAGCTAGTTACGAAAATAAAATTGCCAAAGTTTCCAAAGACAACCACAAGGCATTCAATAGTTATGTCAAGTATCTAAATGGCAATGCTCAGATCTGCTCTGAGCTACAACAGAATGGCATTAAATATACTGATCCCAAGGATATTGTCAATATCCTGGCAAATCGATTTAGTGCCAACTTCAGTCCCCTCTTACCCCTAAAGGGCCCATCTCAATACCAACAGATTGCCAAATTCTGATAATCACAGCCACACAAACAGCACTCTCCAAAGCTAAGAATACAGCATCCATGGGACCAGATGGTATCCCAGGCTGTGTACTACATGTACTACAAAATGAACTGGCACCCCACCTAAGTATCATGTTTAATCATAGCCTCACCTCAGGCTTCATGCCCACTGAGTGGCGCACAGCTACAGTTATCCCACTCCACAAGGGAGGATCCGCCTTAGATCCCGGGAACTACCGTCCCATCAGTCTGACAAGCCTGATCTGCAAGGGCATGGAAAGCATTATCATGGAACTTATAATCAAAGACATTGGCAACCTCCAGACACTGGACCCCACCCAGTTTGGGTTTGTGAAGGGCCGATCTTGTCTCCTGAATCTGATTGACTTCTTCAAATTAGTCTCCAGCGCTGTGGACGAGGGTAAGGTGGTCCACACAGCATTTCTGGACCTCACCAAGGCCTTCGACACCATCCTCCACTCTGGAATCATAGATAAACTTACTAAGCTGGGCATAAATCCCTGCAACACTCGATGGGTAGCTGGCTTACTGACAGAACCCAGACTGTAAAAGTAGCCGACTCCAAATCCAGCTCCAGACAAGTGACAAGTGGAGTACCTCAGGGTTCAGTCCTGGGACCACTCTTGTTTGGCATCTACTTCTCTGAAGTACAGGCCAACACTAAGGGATGGCCAACAAAGTTTGCAGATGACTGCAAACTGGGAGCCATTATTGAATCCCCAAATGATGTGGATATTCTACAAAAGGGCCTTACAGAAACAGATGCCTGGTGCCAGAGCCATGGACTCAAGCTTAATGCCAAGAAATGTATAGTTATCCCCTTTGGAAAAAAAACATGTACTCATGAACTACCACATAGGTGGCAGGACACTAAACATCATAAGTGTGATGAGAGACTTGGGACACAAGTAGATAGTGACTCACTTTCAATAACCACATTGCCACAACAGTCAGGAAATCCTTCTACATGGCACACCTCATCACTAAGGGCTTTTCATCCAGAAAAAAGGAGGTCATTGTCCCACTGTACTCATCCCTCATTAGACCCATTATAGAGTATAATGCCCCATTTGGTATGTACCTCACAAGACATCTGCAACAGCTGGAAAGGCCACATAAATACCTCACTAAAAGAATCACAGGCCTAATGCAGATGCCATATGCTGACCGTCTAAAAAAACTCCAGCTATACTCTGTGGCATATCATCTACTCAGAGGCAATCTCTGCTTAACATACAAGGCCATGTCAAACCCTGAGTTGTTGGACATGCTCCACTTAAAGAAATCCCAATCCCTCAGAGCCACATGCTCCAGGGATCTAAACCTTATCATCACAATGAACAAAACATGCTGGAGGGATAGGTTCCTGACCCAGAGACTCCCCATACTCTGGAATAGACTGCCCATACATGTCTAGCAGAGCACCTCATTGGCCCTCTTCAAAAGGAACCTTGATGATGGGATGGGAGATAGGAAATTCACCCCGGGGATCATGTCAGTCACCCTGCTAGACAGGGGCCCAGAGAAGTAAATATTGTGGGAAAAAATTTCCAGGAAATTGTTATGCCTAGGCTTGCATAGGCCTTAGGGCCGATAGCCTAGTACCAACCTATGAACCTATAATTCCTCTTCAACTTTCTAGCAGACTCCTGGAGGTTTTGGGCCAAACGTGACTGGTATTTGGAACTGTCCATAATTCCCTCTACCTTGACTAAAGCCCCAATTCCAGCTGAAGAAAAGCAACCCCAAAGCATGATACTGCCACCACCATGCTTTACTGTGGGGATGGTGTTCTTTTGGTGATGAGAAGTGTTGTTTTTGCTCCAAATGTACCTTTTGGAATTGTGTCCAAAACGTTCAAGCTTGGTCTCATCAGACCATAGCACATTTTTCCACATGCTTTTGGGAGACTTGATGTATTGTTTTGCAAATTTTAGCTGGACCTGGATGTTTTTCTGTGTAAGAAAAGGTTTCCATCTTGAAACCCTACCTCATAGTTCAGATATATGGAAAATAGGGGAGACTGTTGTCACATGTATTGTAACGTATGAACATTTTATTTTATTATTGTTTATTGCATGAAACTGGTTTCAGAACTTCCCTGAATCTGACCTCTCAATGGTACCTATTAGAGGAATGAACCTTTTCATGCCTGCTTTTACCCCTGCACAGGATCTTCCTATTTTTTAGATATGTCCCTATTTTCAGGCTTGGTTTACAACTTCACATACTTTTCTGAATTCCCCTCATCATAGGTGATTTTTGAAACCATCTAGTACACAGAAAACGTAATCCATGACCAGCATACTAGTGAAACTAATACTTTAAAGAAGTAGGAGACACATCTCGCATCTCTTTTTTTCTGAAGAAAAAATAAGTGACCTCATGTAATGGCAATCTCCACTGCAGTTCATTAAAGCTTTATAGATTTTATATTGACTCTTTGATAATATGATTGCAGTTTTCCACTATTTTTATTAGTTTTAATTTAAACGTGTTTGAGTCGTAGTCCACATTCCTACTGGAAGCAGAAAGAACTATTTACCATTTGGTATTCAGATTGTATGATAATCATGTGAATTTCTGCTGGTTGTACCTACTTTTCAACGGTCTTTGTACCTCTTTCAGTGCAGATTGAGAGTTATGCCAGAAACTTAAAAGTTACAGTGAACTCCACATACTTTTGCCAGAACAATAAGTAATAAATAAGAAATGAAACACCAGAATCAATGCAAGTGACTGCATTAGATAAATTTAGTTCTGAAACAGAAACCAGGTTTGTGCACCTGTTTACTTTCCTGGAAATATAGAATGTCAAGTGCAAAGCCACACAATAGCCTTCCATTTCCGAAATGTAGAACACCACCCACAATGTGGAACAAATGGTCAAAATATAGAATACTACCCCCAATGTAGAACAAATGGGAAAAATGTAGCACACTACCCAAAGTGTAGAGCGAATG
Source organism: Protopterus annectens (assembly GCF_019279795.1). Lineage (NCBI taxonomy): Eukaryota > Metazoa > Chordata > Ceratodontiformes > Protopteridae > Protopterus > Protopterus annectens. The sequence continues at coordinate 62,189,381 of NC_056739.1, read as the reverse complement.
AAACAAATGTAGAGCACTACCCACAATGTATAACAAAAAGGCAAAGTGTAGAACACTACCCACAATGTGGTACAAATGGACAAAATGTAGAACACCACCCACAAGATGGAACAAAACAGCAAAATGTAGAAGAGTACCCACAACGTGGAGCAAAATAGCCAAAATGCAGAACAGTACCTACCATTATAACAAATGGGTAAAATGTAGAAAGATATCCACAATCTGTAGCAAATGGGCAAAATGTAGAAAGCTATCCACAATTTGGAGCAAACGGGCAGAATGTAGAAAGCTATCCACAATTTGGAGCAAACGGGCAAAATGTAGAACACTACTCACAATGTGGAACAAATGGTCAAAATATTTAAAGTTTACCATCAGCTTCACTTGGGAAAGTTGCAGCCTGGTTACTAAACATCTCTCTTCCTGCATGAAAAAAGTTCTTTAGCTGAATCAGTATGACTTAGCACACCTCTCAACCTCTTAGGAACAAAACCAAAAATAATGGAGATACAAAGGCTAAGCATCAAGGACATATTTTAAAATTGTTCTTATAAACTAAGTTGCCAGATTAACAGGTCTTTCATTAACATGCATTTTTTAAGGATATGAAGTCTGAAACTCAAATGTCTGCCATTATTTATTGACTTTACTTCTCAATGATTTGACAAAAAAAAATTATGAAACACAGACCACAGACCAAAACTATGAGGCAAAAATCTTGCCATTCTTCCAAATTCTGGATAATTGAAAAATATGTGACAATGTTATATAGCATGGATTTTTTGTAAAATAATTAAAAGAAAGAAGTGCATTGGATAGATGGACGTTTAATTATTTAAAATGAAAACCATTTCTCATGAGACACATGTGAGAGGTATAACTCCACATTCTTTCACCAAACACACTTAATAAATACTTAACTGTCAGGGTGGACTGAACATTTATTTGGTCATGATTGTTAGCTCCAACTCTTGAGTAAAGGTGATACTCATCCACAATTTAAGCCTCTCTATCCATTTAACAAGGCAGATACATGTATATGGCATTTGGGGAGTCAATCAGATTTTATTTTGTTGTCTTGGCTTGAGTTAAAACGAGAAGAGCTCTCAAGTAGTGAACGGTGAAAAGGCAACCTCGCAAAAAACCTAGATCTGATGATGTAAATCTTTATTTATTCTTTACTGTTAGGACCTCAGTTCCGTCCTCGGAACCGATACGGTAAGCTGTCGGGGGTCTTTTTCCCTGCAGATGCCAGTCTGACATCTTATTACTACCGATGTTTGGGTGCAGAGAACAATATCCAGAGGCTACCAAATACCTATCGACTTAACTCCCAGACCCGACAAATGAATCCCCGATGTATCACCCAATCAGAGGAAATTAGCAGCCTTAGAGATAGAAAAGCTGCTAAGAAAGAGTCATCCAACCAGTCCCACCAGACCAGACAGGATCTGGGTTTTACTCGAGGTCCTGTTTTAGTGCCAAAAATGACAGGGGACTGGAGACCAATCCTGTATCTCAGTCTATTGAACAAATGTATCAAACCTCAAACATTCCAGATGGTCACAATACAGTCCATTCTTCCCTTCCTAGGGAGGGATAACTGGATGTGCTCTATAGACCTCCAGGACGTGTACTACCACATAAAAATGGATCACTGCTCCCGGAGGTTTCTCTGCCTCCGGCTGGGAGCCAATCACTACCAGATCAGGGCACTGCCATTTGGTCTCTTGACAGCCCCCAAGTGTTCATCAAATGTATGGCAATTCTTGTAGCTCATCTTCAACTACAAGGATTCCAGGTGTTTCCCTGTCTAGACGATTGGCTCCTTACTGCTCTGACCAGGAATCGTCTAGTCCATAACCTCTCTTACACTCAAGCTCGCTCTCCACTTGGGGATTACAATCTACAAAGACAAATCTCAAATGTCCCCAATGAAGACACTGGAATTTATTGGAGCAGTCTTTGACACAACATCCTGTCAAGCTTCTCTCCCCCCCCACAGGCTTTTGAAAATAAGACACCAAATCTAAGACCTTCTTCCTCAGATTTATGTACCAGCACGTCTTGTACTGTAACTCTTGGGCTCCATGGCAGCTGCCATTACATTAGTACCACTGTCGAGACTGCACATGAGAATCCTACAGTGGCTCCTTACTGCACAATGGTCACTGCTAACTCACCCACTCAACCACATAATATGTCTTACAAACCGTTGCAAGGAAGAAATGCCATGGTGGATGAAGCCACAAATGAATATTTGGTGTTGACCTTTCTGTCTTCCCCAGCCCATGGCCACTGTGACCACGGATGATTCACTGTTAGGGTGGGGGGGCATTTCCAGGGAAAGACTGTCCAAGGCACCTGGTCCCCCATGGAGGCCAACTTGCACATAAATGTCCTGGAACTGAGAGTAGTTCTCTTAGTGTTGCAAGTGTTCCATGCATCCCTTCCCTCGGGGACCATTGCAATTCAGTCAGACAACATGTCAGTTGTCTGGTATATCAACAAGCAAGGTGGAACCAGGTCTTACCCCCCGTGTCGGGAAGCCATGAGGATTTGGCACTGGGCGATAGTTTCCAACAACTTTCTTATAGCAATGCACATTCCTGGGAGTTCCAAACTTATTGCGAACAATCAGAGCAGGAATATCCTGATGCCTCATGAGTGGTCCCTCAACCCTGTAACAGCAGATCAAATCTTCCAGCACTGGGGCAAGCCTTGCTGCAACCTGTTTGCTTCCCCTCTAAACTACAAATGCAGAAGCTATTTTGTCCTGATCCCCCCTCAGGGGGAACCACCGAGGGATGCTCTAATCATGATTGGCCCTTGGGTCTTCTGTATGCCTTTCTCTCATTTCCCCTCATCCCAAAATTTCTCCAGAAAGCTCAGAGGTTAAAAAGCAAAGTGATCCTCATTGCTCCCTACTGGCCACGTCAAGTCTGGTTCCCATTTCTATGGCCTCATCTGATTCACAGCCTGTGGATCCTGGATCATTCCCAGGACCTGTTATCCCATCCTCAGGGATTGAGTCATCTGAACCTGCACAGTCTCAAGCTCACAGACTGGTTCCACTTCCACTGATTACCAGACTGCCAGACATCCCATCTCCTGTTTGTGAAATTCTTCTGGCCTCACACAAACCTGCCACTAGAAAGGTTTATTTTAGTAAATGGACTAGGTTCTCTATTTGGGCCAAAGATCAGAACATAGACCCTTTCTCTATGCCTATTCAAAAGAGTCTGCAATACCTGACTACTCTCCTGCATGCAGGAGCCTCAGCTTCAGCGATCACTGAACATTTAGCAGCTATCACCAATTTTCATAATGTTCTTGACAATTCTTTAATTATGTCATACTGCCTATGCAAGACTTTTTTGAAGGGAGTATTACATGTTAAACCACCGGTCAAGCCTCCCTTAGATCCCTGGGACTTGACTCTGGTGCTTCAATCTCTTACTTCTATCCCTTTGAGCCCTTTGATTTATGTGATTTGAAATTTTTGTCTTGGAAAACCATACTTCTAGTAGCACTCACCTCAGTGAGAAGAGTATCAGAGCTGCAGGCCTTGAGTGTTAGGAGTCCTTACTTGATCTTCCACATGGATACAGTGTCCCTTCGTACTGACCCTTCCTTCTTGCCCAAGGTAATTTCTGGTTTTTCCATTAATCAATCTATTGACCTGCCAGTTTTCTTCCCAAGGCATTCTAATAGGAGGGAGTAACTTTTCCACACCCTTGATGCGCACCATTGTTATTTGGACAGGACTAAATCTTTCAGGAAAACAGACCAGTTGTTTGTGGCCTTTGCAGGACCCAGATTGGGTAAACCTGTTTCCAAAGTGACTTTATCCTCTTGGCTTAGAAAAATCATTACCTTTATCTACCAACAGAATAAGCTACTCTTACCTTCCAGAATAAAGGCTCGTTCTACCAGATCTATGGCTACCTCTGTAGCTTTTCATTCCAGAGCCTGTATGGATGGTTAAATGTGCAGCAGCTACGTGGGCAAGACCTCATAACTTTATATCTCATTACAAATTGGATTTGGCCTCCAGAGGACAAGCATCTCTTGGTTCTATGGTGCTTAGGAATATCCTTCCATAGGGCCACCCAGGACTCAAGTAGCTGGGAACTCGGTCCTAACAGTAAAGAATAAATAAAGATTTACAACATCAGATAAAGAAGTTATGTCTTAACATAATGTTCCATCTGAGTTGTAGATCTTTATTCATTTTTTACTTCCCATCCTCTTTCTCCCTGCCTGGACTCCTGGTGGTCTTCAGGTACTCCTGATTATGGTATTTGCTCAGACAGAGCCTCCTACCTTTTTCCTATTACTACATCTTTGTCTAGGGCAGGCAAACTCAATCTGGAGTATCTAGGAGAGGGGCATTGTGGGTAGGTTCTTAGCTAAGAGTTTTTGGTTTGCGTGAGCTGGGAAATGGGAAATGTAAGACATAACTTCTTTTTTTCTCCATTCTTCTATGCGGTTTGGGCACGTGAGCCCCTGCATCTGTAGTACATTGCAGATTAAAGTTTCCAGAAGAATAAAGAGACAAAGTGAGAAAGATAAAATGGACACATCTGCCTAAACAAATAGCCGAATGTGTCATCTGACTTGTCTGGAATTTTAGAGTAACTGTAATTCCGGCAATTTTGCTGAAACAACGAAGAATCAAACACTAACATAAGTGTCCTTTTTACTGCTTTCATTTTGATGCCCATGGAAAACTGAGTGTTGTAATGACTCATTTACAACTTTGAACAATATAGTTACTAGTTGCAGCTTGTTTATTCAACCATACATTTCCTCTTGACTGTCCAGAATGTCGAGATTTCTACATCTTATTTTTGGTCTGTTGTTCACCAAATTTGTATATGAGTTTCAAACTTTATATTCTTCAGAAAATGCATGCTAACAAAATCCATTATTTTAGTACCTTACTAAATCCATAAGAGCAGCATTTAAAACTGTCAAGACTGTATCCAGATTTCTTCCGCTGTAAGTTTGAGAAGCATTCTTGCTTGGTCTTTCTGTCGTGACTAGTTATGTGGTAAATAACAATATTTTGTCATACCGTTATTTCTCAACAGGTCTGTATTGCTAAAAAATACATTCCTTAACAGAGTAAGGCAAACATGCTTGGAAAACATTCCAAGTTAGGAAAGTTTTTTCAAGATATATATTTATAATTTCCGTGTGGAAAGAAAAAGAAAATGTCTGGTCCTGTTTTGACTGTAAGACGTTAATATAAAGATTCTTTGTTTTACTTAAAAATGAACAGCTTAGACAGCTGATAGGCATAGTTCTCGATTTTTAACTTCAGAATTAGTGTGTGTGTGTGTGATTTTATACATATATCTATATATATATATATATATATATATATATATATATATATATATATATATATATATATACATATATGGATCTGGACACATGCTCGACTAGCATATGTCCGAATCACAAAACATCGAACACACATACACGAAAGCGCTTAACATCAACAAGCGCTTCCGTGTATGTGTGCCTGTTTCGTAGATTGGACTACAGTACGGGTAAGGGAGAATTCCCTTTTGCCCACTGTAGTATGATCTCAGAGTGAGAATAATAAAGTAGGGGTGTGAGGCACAGCCCCATGAGGGGTGCAGGGGCGGTCCCCTGCAGAAACGTAGATTTTTTTTTTAACTACACATACATGGAAACGCTTTTCGATGTTAAGCACTTTTGTGTATGCGTGTTCGATGTCTTAGACATAGATATATATATATATATATATATATATATATATATATATATATATATATATATATAAAATGTGTGTGATATATATATATATATATATATATATATATATATATATATATGTGTGTGTGTGTGTGTGTGTGTGTGTGTGTGTGTGTGTGTGTGTGTATAAATAAAAATGGGAGAAAAGGCCTCATATTAGGGATGCATTTTTAAGTACTTAGAGTGGATAGAAAAACAGGACATGAATTAACATGTATTTTCGGTCATAAATGAAATCGTTTAATGGTTACTTAGTAATGATTTTCACTATTTACTGACAGTAATTTGTTCACCATTTTTTTGGGATGGAGCAGAATTTTTGACAAAAATCAGAGACAGTTGGAGTATGCTGGTAGCTAATAATATTTACTGTGAAAGGTCATTTTACACTCATTTATACATAAAATGTTTTAAAAATATAGTTTTTACAGCATTAATATTAATACAGGGGCAGGTGCACTTAAATCACCTTGGGTTCTGGCTGTAATTATGCTGGATTAGAGTAGGTACGTAATCGTAAACTAGTTCTGTAATTGCCATACTGTTACATTTACAGTTGGCCAAAAAGTAATCATGTATTTTTGTGACATGTTAGCACACATTAAGAAAAAACAGTCTCTAGCACCAAAGTCCTCTGTACGTAGCAAATCCACGAATATCCAAAAAACAAGCAAACAGAGGACAACCACGTCGATAAAAGTACAATAAAACTTTATTTCCACAGATGAGTGCTTTCAGGCCATATGCCCTTCATCAGATAACACACAGTATAAAACCTCACATATTTAAAATAAATATCAGCCTATCACATTTCAATAAAAAGCCCTCCTTTTCTTTAGGATGGGTTTTAAAGGTATATACCCATTAATACCAGGAGACCTATCTGCTCCTAGTCGCACTATCCACCTGGTTTCAGCACATTCAGTTTCATTTACCATATTACCCCCCCTGGTGTTTGGAATCACAACCTGTATCACCATAAATAGAAAAGAATGCGTAGGATTATCCTTTACATGTAATGCCAAAGCATTACGCTCATTACCAAGTCTAATATCTGATAAATGTTTGTAAATTCTGGTCTTAAACATGTTATTGGTTTTCCCCACATAGTAAGTTTCACATCCTTGACATACAGCTATATATACCAAGTTCTTGGTTTTACAATCAGCATATCCTTCAAAAACATATTGTTTATTTGTCCTGGGATGTACAAATATTTGAGACTGCAATATGAAGTGACAAGCCTTACACTGATAACATGGGAAGGTACCTTTACTATTAATCTTAATATTTCTCTTATTACTGGGTTTCTTACATAATATATCCTTTAGATTCTTATTCCTCCTAAAAATAAATTTCGGAGCATTCCCTATTTGTGTCTTAAGCTCTGGGTCACTGTACAATATTTGCCAGTGTTGTTTAATAATATCACAAATGTCACCCACGTCACTGCTATAAGTGAGGACCATTTTAATGCCCTCGCTATCATTTCCCTTAGTAGGTGTTTTATTTTTCTTTACCCCTTCATGCATCCTTCTATTCTTCCATGGTTTAGCTGTATTCTTCCTCTTCATTTTACTGTGATCTATTAGGGAGCTGGTCCTATCAGATTTATATCCTCTGCCTATTAGATTGCATTGGAAGTGCACTTACAGTAATGTAATTTCCCCAAGAACCATATATTCCACTTTATTGTAATTTATTTTCATTATTAGTTAACCCAAGTACATGTATATAGTTCCCTGAGTATCTGCCCTCTAATTGTATTCTGTTATCATAGCCCTTCAAAGACAGCTTCCTTATTCTGTATAGTGTTCAAGTTTCTAGACACTACCATATACCCTCTGATTAAAGCCTATAATTCTGTATTTCTTATCTCAGTGCTTTCAGTAGGCTGTATACTGCAGCCAGTGCAATGCTTATACACTGCCTCTCTCATTATAAATCTCACATGCCTATCCTTTGTTTGCTTCTCAGTCTTTACTCTGGTACCTTTTTAATTAGTATAAAAAACTTTCTTTTAGATTCTTTCCATACTAGCAAAGAAACCTTTTTCACTTGGCTTTACCAAACTTTCATGTTCGTCATGATTCAGGTGTGTTTCTTGTTGCATTATTATTTGCACATAAATATAAGTCATCATTTTGTCTTGATTTTTTTCTTACCCACCAACCCATCAATGTTCCAGAGTAATAAGGCAAACTGTATGATAGTAAAACTAATCTTTTATTCTACTTATAAATATTCTTTGTCTCTTTTTTACAAACTGGTCCTTCAAAGTCTGTTTCTATCATTTTGTGTCACTTATATTGCCATAGCTGAATGTGAGCTCTTATTTTTATTAGAACAGCAGACAATTCCCTCCAAACCCAACAAATAAATAACATATTAATTATATGTATATTTGTCCCAGTGCGGTATAGAACTAATGTTGTGTAAAGCTTCTTTTCTTTTTCCTAATCAGACTTGATTGCTGATTTACTTCTTTGGGATGGAGAACACTTATTATAATTCATTAATCTGTTTTACTTACCTGCAGCTAACAAATTAAATATTTTATTTTTGAAGATGTCTCTCTATTATTGTGCTAATATATAGCCTTGTTATCTGCCTTCTTGCATTTAATATACTTGTTAATTTATTGTTTTATTAATTTCTGTGACCAGTGCACATGTTTTAACATTTCTCTTAACTTCTTTAAATATTTCAAATTATGTAGCTGTTTTTAAAAGGTCAGGCAAATTGGCTTCCTTGGCTTCATTCTTTTATAATCATTCACAGCTCACTATGGAAGGCAAACTGCATTCTAGTTTAAACAAACAGCATATAATAATAATTATTTTCTCACAGGTATCGACTGATTTAATTTTTTTAATATCGCTGTGTATATCTTACATTTTAGCAATAAAAACTGTGACAGAGTAAACTAAATCCAAATTGGTTAAGTGTTTTCATTCACACACACACACACACACACACACACACACACACACACACACACACACAAATATTTCAATTCTGCTTTAAATACTAAAAACAAATTAGTTAACTAACTTAGTATTACTATAAAATAATTTAAAAATACTTTAATTATTACCAACTACAAATACAAATAAAACTAATTATATCAATTTGTATTCAAAAACTTTACTTAGAGACCTTGACCACAGCGTGACCTTTGCCTAGACTTGCCCAGATTTCAATACCAAAATACTGTTAATTTAAATTTTTTCATTAATCCCCTGGATATTTTGTTGCTTTTAATTTCAATTGCCATATCAATTTCTTCTCCTCAAGGTACACTTCCCAACCCCCCATATGTTCTGGAGTACCATTTCTAAAATACAAAATAAAAACATTAAAATTGCCACACCTCAAAGTATGTTTAAATAAGACAGTTTTCTCATCCTTCTTTGATAGTGCATGTACATGTTCAGAAATTCTGGTTTTAATGTTCTGTGTATTTTACTCGCGTAGAAAGCATCATGATAAACATTGTGCAACATAAATCACTCCTTTGATATTAGCTATATATTCCCCTATATTTAATTACCCCAGGATGGTTAACTATAACAATATTACTACCTTCCAAAACATACCTGCATTGTTTACATGCTCCGCACTTTAACATCTTTCAGTTTTTACAGTCATCCTCTTTATTGCTGTCCTTCTCCATAATATTCTTCAAATTCATGCCTCTCAAACACAAATCTGGGTGGTGTTCCAGTACAGTCCAATAAATTAAAACTTCCAAACACTCCATTCCAATTCTTTAAAATAGTATTTTTAATTTCAGTGTTCATTTTTTTTTTAAATTCAATGAGAATACTATCTTAAAATCATCTATTTTTCTGTTAATAGTAATCCTATAACTTTTCCTTCTTAATATCGGATAAAACCAACCCTCCATGGTGTTTGATACTTCAGGTACTTTCTGGACAAATTTCACTGGATAATCATGATCCATAAACATTTTACTTAATTGTCCTATCCCATGTTTAAATTCATTGTCTTCAGAGGTTGTCCTAGACAACTTCACAAACTGGCCTTTAACCAAATGTCTCTTTTGCCACATTGAGTGAGCACTTGTAAAGTGTAAATAACTATTGGACCAGCTAGCATTCTGGAAATGTTTGATTTAAATCTGTTTATATCACAATCTTTAGTAAAATAAATCCAAATAGTTAATTTCCTCACAATTATAATCAATCGTAAACTTTAAAAATTTCCTCACTCCATTTATATAATGAAAATCCCTTAATTGATCAAATGTAGCTCTCCATAAAATTGATATCATCAAGGAATTGGAAATATGTTAAAATATATTCATAATAATTGTTATTAAAATGTAATTTCTTTCCCAATACCATAAAATAATATCAACTATTGGAGTAGCTGGTGCTCCTATTGACACTTCTCTCTTTTGCCTATAACAATCACCTTCAAAATGTGCCTAATTGTTAACTAAAACTTCTTCCATCATTTTGACCACAAAAGTAACTGATTCTGTGGTCATATTTGTTCCTATGTATAATTCTTCCTGAAACTACTCAAGTCCTTCTTCATGAGGTATAACTTTAGAAAGATTCTTAACATGCATAGTAACAAATATCAGAATCTCATTAAAATCCACCTTGGCCAATTCACCCAAACAGTGCCATGGATCTTTTAAAACATATTTTTATCATCAAAAAATATTTTTTAAATCATATTTACCATTTTGGCCAAAGTTCTGTTTTTGACCTCCCAGAGGCTGCTATTGGTCCAGTTAAATAAAACAACATATAATATCAAATAGTTATTTTCTCATGTGTACTGACTTATTTAAATGTTTTTTTTTTAATATTTGTGTGCATCTTGTACATGTTATATTTTAGTTATACCAAACATTCTTGCCAATGCAGATGTTCTCCTGCATTTAAAGTACTTTTCTCATTCAGTGTTTGCAGCATGTTACTTTGGTGAATCTTGCTATATATTCTCCTTTCAGTCAGCATGCTTGTCTTTCTTTGCATTCATTCTTAGACCTAGCGCATGCATTACCAGAGCTAACTTTATACACTGTTGCCTAAATGTTTCTATCATATTATATACTAGCTTCATTTTTCAATCATCAATTTACTTCATTGTCCCCAATGTCATAGAGCCTTTATTGAAAGTATCAATACAAGACATTTTGCAGTTGAAAAATAAATGAAATTTCTACCAAACTGCACATAGTAGAACTTCTCCATTCAGTTAGATATGTTTCATTTTTAAGTAACATTTAAAATATAATAAATATATTTTACAATTTTATTCACCAGATAGTTGTATTTCTCTTTAGTAGTTACTGATTTCATTTTTTTAAAGAGTCATTCAGGGTGTGGCTCACATTTTGGTTGTATCACATCCTTATACATGTAAATGTATATCCATTTTAAGTGGTATACTTACTCAATGTTTCCAGTGTATCATTTAATGAATTTCACATCTTTTTCATCTTGTTTATTTTATCCATCATTTTCTTTTGGAAAAAGGGATTCACAGTAATTATTTCAACTGACATGTTTTACTTTTGTACATTTTTTGACTGGTTGCTTGTTCATTCACCACATTCTGCTGTATCTAACTTATTTTTCTTTGTCAGTTCATCTTCTGCCTGTTAAGGGTTTGTAAGTTTTTAATCTAAGAAGTAAGAAGACTTGAAGTAGTGCAGGATACAGTAAACCTGAAACAAAATGTAATTTCTCTGCAGAGTCTTATTGAAGGAAGAAAAGCAATTCTGTTTGTTTTTGGAATTAAAAGTTATTGTCTATGTAGCCCCTGTGTCTCCACACTTACACCACTCCCTTTCTCCAAAAAATAGAATTTCCACTTTTATCTGACATATCTACAGATATAATCAGTACAGGTCTTGTTTGCTTCCTCATTCTGAAATTAGGAATATTTAATCTGTGTAATCTTTCTATTATAATATCAACAATAGAAAGGCCAGTCCATGTGCTGAGACATTTTCTTATAAGGTCTTTAAGGTCAAAGTCTTTGCTTTGATCTAGTACTACTACAAACTTTGGGTTTTCTCTACATGATCTATCCTCAAGCTCAGACAGCTTCTATGCCATTTGTTCTTATTTTATTTGCTGTTCCATTTTTTATTATTATTTACTCTTCAGCAGTTTGTATTGCAGTCATTTTTTTCTGAATGCCTGGTTACATCTTTTTTCTTCAGCTTTGTGATGTTTATCTCCTTATATTTCAGAAGGTGAGCCCTTGTCTTAAAAATCTGAGTGCATTTGGCCAGTGTTTTTCTCTAGGTTGGCTGAAGAATTTTCTTCATCAGATGTCATTACCATCTGCTTTTCCACTTCTGTTCCATGCTGGCCTCCACGTACCCTTCTGATTTTTCACAGTAGTTTTCACTTTCTTTTTTTTGACCGTCTGGACATCGTAGCACTTTAGCTACCAATGTCTGTTAACACTGTGTAGTATAGCTTGCAGGTTTTTGTTGCTTTTAATGGGTCTCAGCACAGACCTCTGTTTTTAGCTGCGTAAACTACCACAACCAACTTAGAGTCAATAACCTAGCCTTAAATCATTATTTGCTGCTCTTTCTGTTGTGATGTATTCTTTATATCCCACTTCTCTGTCAAAGAAACTGTCCTTAAAATTTGAATGTATAACCAAGACCCTGTTGGGTACAGTCTCAGATTTGATGGTGTTCAATAATTTTGAGCCAAGTATTCAAAATATCGTTGCTTGCACCCCTTCTTACTAGCAGCTGCATTGTCATTGTACAGTCCTTTGTAGAGGGAATTTTTATTTGGAGTGTATGAAATAACTTTGTGTGACATAACTGTATATTGTTGGTATTGTGGTTCATGAACAGGAAATTAAAAATAGCAATATGTAAAAACTGGACACAAATTAATAAAAAACTAGCCAAGTTAAAAGCTGTGGGTTGAAGTTCCCTTGGGGGAAAAATCATTGAAATGGGGGAAACTCTCCTTTACTGTATTTTAAAGAGATCCCCTTAGTTTGCAGCTTATTTCCAATGAATGCAGCTGTGTCTTAGGCTCAGCAGAGAAAATGATCCAGTAACCCCATGGCAATGGAAACACTGGATGTGGATGGGGAACTGACTTTAGAGCATCATCTTTAGTATAGTTTTAAAATAAAGAAATATGGTAAGGATAATTTTATTTTAGGAAAGGGCACTGGCAAATTCAGCAGTGATACAATATTCAGATTGAGAGAAGCTGGTATTGGGCAACCCCACTGCAGTTAAATGTGGAGAAGGGTTGGGAGATTACTGGATTAATAGATTATCTGTCCCCCTTTTTTATGCTTAGTGAAGCACATTGATTCTGTGTTTGCAGTTGTGCCATAAAATGCATAATTTATACATTAATTTACTAGACACTAGTCAATTTGCCACCAGCTGACTGTCTTTAACTGGGAGGAGATGGAACTGGAGAATGAGCATATTGTCTAAGCATGAGAGAGGGACAACTGTGTTTACATAAAAAGTTTTATTTTGGGGTCAGGACACTTACTGACAAAAAAACAAGGGTCCTGAACTGGAAATATGTAGTTTTGAAGGACTGGGTAAACCCGCATCAGTTGCACTAGGGGAAAGTAGAATAAGTGGTTGAATTTCTATATTTATCTTCTTCATAAAATATGTCCCTTATACTATCCCTCACTTTCTTAAGTGATGTTAAAAACCTTCTATACTCCATTTGATGATGTAGTGACTTTTAGTGTATATATACTTCTTGTGTTATTAGTTTTTTGGCTGTTTCCTTTTTGTATGTACTGTTTGTTTTGTGTGTTCGATTGGATGTATCGCTGTTAATATCTGAAAATTCAAATAAAGAGATTTGAAAAAAAATGAATATTATGTGGACAGGATAGTCTCTTCCTGTGCAATAAAAAAGTTGACCTTCAGTTTGTGGGTGACAATGTTTCTTTTTTTTTTTTTTTTTTTCAATTTAAGGGCAAGTCCATGGTTTCCCTTGTTGAGCAAAGTAGGCCCTGGGGAGTGGGTGCCCAACATGGCCTTTGCTGAAGGATTGCATTGGAAAGGGATGTGTTCAGTGGGTGTGCAGAATGGGAGTGATCTCTTGACAGGTGTGACACTGGGATTGTTGCAAATTATAACTGCAACATTCCCCTTTCAGAACTCCTGAAGCAATTTCCTTATTTTTTTCTGTACTCTTCCCAGCCTACATTTCTTCACACTATAGATGTACAAGATGTGTATAAAGAATGTTTTCTGATAAGCTGTTCTTCAACCAGTATGTTCTGAATATGTAACTTGCCAACCTCCTTTTCTGAGTCATTCATCTGTAAGATTATTTCTATGGAAAAGCTGCAGTACAAATTATGTACCAGTAATCATAGCATTTTCCCTCTAGAAATAAAAACAAAATTATTGCAAAAACACAAAATTCAGGCTAAACAGCTAACAAGAGAGTGAAAATTAAGAATTCTAGAGATAAACATGTAGTGAAAGAACAAATGTAAGTCAAACCTGCTTATTAAACAGCTATATAATGATGATACTGTATTTTTTCACACAGACTTCAAAGAATAAATGCCCAAATTCTATTTAAAGGTGAATGGACTTCCAAAGAATTGTATGCCAGTTAGGGGTTGAACCACATAAATAAAAATACCATTTAGAAGCAAAACAAAGTAAGTAAAACATTCTCCATAATACTATGTCCAGCAATTCTCATTACAGCTGATAGTGTGCTATACACCAGCCTTCCTTCATTTGTAAAACTAAATTAAACATTGTTACTACACTTTGTACATGCCATTTGTTGCTCTCTCAGTTTTCAGGTTACATTCTTGCACTACAGTTTTTTTATACAAAAACTGATTTTTGTGGCAGTATCTTCAAATGTATGAGGTTTGTATAGATAACTGCCATGCTTTGTTTTTGAAAAACTTAGTCTCTCCTGCTATGCATGTGTGTGTTGGGGTGTATGTCACATGCATGTATACTAGAAAACTCTAATGGCCATTTAATGTTGTGTTTTTATGGTTTAAATGGGGTGACAGCAAAGATAACTTCAGAGATCATCTCAATGCATCGGGGTGTTCCTAGAAGAACTCCTGAATATATACTGAAAAGAACAGGAGACTATAGATAGATTAAGCAAGCTATGTCTTCATGAAATAATACCATAATGTTTTATTGCACTAGTACTAGACATCTTGTGAAAATTAATCCTTGATCTACTGGTCTTCAGACTTTTCAGCTAGAATAAAGCATGGCTGTTTATATTTCTGTTAAAGATAATGAAGTGGGATGAAAATGTTGAGAAAGTTGTGAGAAGGCACCACAGGCAGCAGTAAAGTTACCAAATTAAGTGATATAATGTCACCAAATTCAAGATGTGCTGACAACCACATAATCCAGCCGATTAAGACACTGCTGGTTTTGAAGGTTATGCCTTTGAATGGCACTGCTAGCACCCTCTTACCCCTACTACATATAACTTTCTACAACATGAAATGTTTTATGAACTAAAAGGCATATTAGGATTACAGTACCCTGCATGTAAGGTCTGGAGATGCAGCTAATATCACTACTGTGGTTTGGGTACCATTTACAGGCAGGAGTTGTCAGAGTGAAACTGAGTTTGGTAAAGCCACATCACCAAAATAGGGTTTGATTCATTTAATTTTAATAAACTACAAAGAATTATAGTTGAGATGCTGTCTTTTCTATGAATATTTTTTCATTGAATGTACATATATATTTTTTTCTTTTATAATAATTGCATTTGGCTACTGTCTATAAATAGCAGTAATTGCTAGCATGAATGCTTGTGGCCTACAATTCAACCTTATCTCCTAGTTCATTACCTCCCTCCATTTCTGCATAATTTGTCCTGAATTATGCATCTACATTTGAACATTTTTAACATATGTTGTAATAATCTTCAAATATGACCATGTCACTACAATGCCTGTATTTTGTAAGCATTACATAGCAAGTTTCCCAAAAATATAACTGAAACAGTGTTATGTTTTTAAAATTCTTGAACCATTGTATATACATATAAATTAAATGTAACTGAAACAATGTTATGTTTTTAAATTCTTGAACCATTGTATATACATATAAATTAAATGTAACTGAAACAATGTTATGTTTTTAAATTCTTGAACCATTGTATATACATATAAATTAAATGTAACTGAAACAATGTTATGTTTTTTAAATTATTGAACCATTGTATATACATATAAATTAAATGTAACTGAAACAATGTTATGTTTTTAAATTCTTGAACCATTGTATATACATATAAATTAAATGTAACTGAAACAATGTTATGTTTTTAAATTCTTGAACCATTGTATATACATATAAATTAAATGCAACAGAAACAATGTTATGTTTTTAAATTCTTGAACCATTGTATATACATATAAATTAAATGTTACTGGAACAATGTTATGTTTTTAAATTCTTGAACCATTATATATAAATGTTACTGGAACAATGTTATGTTTTTAAATTCTTGAACCATTATATATACATATAAATTAAATGTAACTGAAACAATGTTATGTTTTTAAATTCTTGAACCATTCTATATACATATAAATTAAATGTAACTGAAACAATGTTATATTTTTAAATTCTTGAACCATTGTATATACATATAAATTACATGTAACTGAAACAGTGTTATGTTTTTTAAATTCTTGAACCATTGTATATACATATAAATTAAATGTAACTGAAACAATGTTATGTTTTTAAATTATTGAACCATTGTATATACATATAAATTAAATGTTACTGAAATTTAAAGTGTTTGTGGTGGCTGTAAACCCTTGGCTGAGTCTGAAAATAGTCCAGCGAGCAGCTCAGCAAATACATAAATAAAACAAAAATAAATAAATGTGGAAGTTAAAATCAGGTCATTTAATGTTTTTTCCCCTGCAGCTGTTGCAATTAATATTTTTTAGATTCTTAATTTGTAGTAGTATTTGTTGTCTACCAAAGGTATAAGAGAAAAAAAGTCTGACTCCTGGTAGACTGATTGTTTCTAGTGAAAATATACTGTTGAAGAAAATAGGTCAAGTTACTGGTGATCAGTTAAATAAAATTGAGCATACTTTAGGATTTTATATCAGAGTGCCAAATTTCTTCAAAAAGTTTTTTACTGTGTGGCAAGAAAATATACACTTATTTACATTAAACATTACTAGTTTGTATGCAACACTACAATGATGAGAAACTGCTGTTAACATTTTAGGTGATCCCCCTTTATCACATTGTTTGATAGAGTTGACTTCCTTTTGTTTATCTGATAATTTTTGGTTAAGTAAAAATAAAATTGTTTCATTAGACTAAAGGCACAGTTATGGGTGACTTTTTTGCTTACTTTCATGCTTGAGTTGTTATGGAATATGTTAATACTTCATTATTTCTCCACACAAGTGGTTTATTTTGTTAATGATTTGAGATTTATTTGCAAGGATGGGCAGTCATGACACTGAGCCTTTTTGCAATTCCCTAATAAATCTTTATTCTCAATTTATGTACTGCATGCTAATTTTTTTGAGCTGTCAGATTTATTCTAGGTTGTTACTCCTGAGTGAAGCATTTCACAACTTCACTCTTCACAAACTTACAGAATGTAATTGTTGGGGGTTTCTACCCTATAGATGAAAAGTAAATGCTGTCTGTGGTGAACTGTTATGTTTATGTGTGTGTGTGGGGGGGGGTGTTGTGTATGTGTTGCTTGTGTGCATAGCCAGCTTTAGGCGTAGGCCAACTAGGCAGCCTCCTAGGGCTCTGTAGGAGAGATTTTCCAGTAAGCTGGATGGTGTAGGTAGAGCAGGATGGGGGGCACCAGTTGGTGTGGTGTTGGGGGCACTGTGGAGACCTTTTGCCTAGGGCACCAGTTGAGCAAAGGGCAGCTCTGCTTGTGTATCTGTGGCAGGAGGGAAGCAGTCAGGCAAGATACATGGGTAGCTAAATGACAGCAAATGATAAACCCTTACAACTGCAGTAAGACTGATTTTCATATGGGGAGGAGGATAGTTGTTGTTTCTAGAAAAGGAGCCCCTGAGAAGCATAGCATGAAATAAAACATGTATGTGGTTCATAAGTTGTCTGTAGCATCTTATAAAGCATAATTTGCACAGTTAGGGTTATTTGTTTACCTGTATATTGTCTGTAATGTATCAAGTTTACATTGTACAATAAATAACCTACAGGCTTAAATAGCTTGCACATCATCACCTAAGTATATCTATTTTATTTTGGCAGCTGGGTAGACCCCATAAGACAGAAGCTGTTGATCTTCTAGCATGGAGATTAGGTTTTTTCCTGTGTTGCTGTCAACTTGGATTTGGAGACTGACCTGGTTCACCTGAGGAGGAGGAAGGTGGTTAAGGCTGAAGCACCTTAGTGACTCCATTTCCTTTCTCACTCACAAAGCAGCAGGAAAAATACCAGATAAGTGGCAGTCTACTTAATGCTGAAAGTGTGATGAGACCTTGGGATGCAGGGGGACAGTAGGCTCTCCTTTGATAATCACATCACCAAAGTGGTCAGGAAATCCTTTTACTTGGCTCACCTCATCACAAAAGGTTTCTCATCCAGAAAAAAAGAGGTCATTGTTCCCCCTACTCATCACTCATTAGACCCATTATAGAGTACTATGCCCCTTTTAGTATGTACTTCACAAGACATCTACAGCAACTGGAAAGACCACAGAAATACCTCACAAAGGGGATTACTGGCCTCAAACAGATGCCCTATGCAGACTGTCTCATAAAACTCCAGCTTTACTCCGTCACATATTGCCTACTCAGAGGCGATCTCTGCCTAACATACAAAGCTATGTCAAATCCAGAGCTGTTGGACATGCTCCACTTAAAGAAATCTCAGTCCCTCCGAGCTACACACTCTAAGGACCTAAACCTTGTCACCACAATAAACAGAACATGCTGGAGTGATAGATTCATGTCCCAGAGACTTCCCATACTCTAGAACAGACTACCTATCTATGTCAAACAGAGCTCCTCATTAGCACTCTTCAAGAAAAATCTTGATGATTGGATGGGAAATAGGAAATTCACCCCAGGGATCACTTCTGTGGCTCTGCTTGACAGGGGCACAGGAAAATAATTTTCTTGGGTGGCAAAAGCCAGGGTACCTTTTTGGCTAGGCTTATATAGGCCCTATGGCCAGTAGCCTAGTACCTTCCTATGAAGTCAAACAGAGTGCCTCTTTGGCCCTCTTCAAAAGGAAACTTGATGATTGGATGGGAGAAAGGAAATTCACCCCAGGGATCACGCCAGTCGCCCTGCTCGACAGGGGTCCAGGGAAGTAAATAGTGTGGGAAGAAATAGCCAGGGAATTGTTATGGCTAGGCTTGTATAGGCCCTAGGGCTGATAGCCTAGTACCAACCTATGAACCTATGAACCTGTGAACACCAATCTTCTGTGCATTTTATTTTTCATGGTCACATAGAACACATTGAGTTTGTGAAGTTTTTGATGAACAAAGAGGTAATTACAATAGTGCCCCCCCCCCCGTGTTTCCTGACGCTTTCTCTGGTCCACCATAATAAATGTGCTGGATTCACACCCCTAAAGTGTGAGAGTTAATAGCAATGCAGTAGTCATTCGGGCAGGCATTACTTTTTTTAATTATAGTTTAATCCCACACCCTGGCAGCAGAAGTAAGCATATGCTTAGGGAAAGGCCTGCTATGGCCTGCACTGCTTTTTATTTCCATATGTGTGCTTGTTTCCACATTTGTATCCTGAAAGCTAGTAAGTGAAGTCAACTTAATGGAACTAACGTCATGTCCCTGTTACATGCTGTTTATGTATCTTCAACTCACTGTCAGCACTACAGTGGGCCAGACCACCTTAGCCCCAGGAAAGATGACCCAGTATTGAACGCTCACTTGTATGGACTTCAGCTAAAATACCGAGGTCACTAATCATCACCTGATTATCTAGGTCTTAATACAAAAAAAAAAAATTCAAAATATGCAGAACACAAAACTTTTAATAAGAAGTGCTTTCATCTCCCATACACTGAGTCTTCAGAATTCACTAACAAAATGCCTGGCAAATATTTAAAACCTGCAACAATAATCACATGCCTCACTTTATACCAGTAAAAAAAAAACATCCTAAATTGTTACCACTGCATCCTCATTAAAACACATTATCAAAGTTATTTTAATAAATTAATATGATGAAACAAATAACTTATTTGGTTTTATAATTTAGATGAGTGCAGTTTTAATACACTAGCTAAAGAAGCATGTACATTTAATCCCAGTCGTCTGTAGTAGTCAATTTAAGTTGCCAGTTTAACTCTCTGTATTCCTACCTGCCTCCCACATTCCAGCCCAAGCGTTCCTCTTAACCTTCTCCAACGTAAGTAATTTTTTTTAAAACCAATTCACTTTATAGATGTTTATGTAAAGCATTATTTTTATTGCCACTTTTAATATTATTACAGTGTTCAGATAGTCTCCTGTTAAGCTGACTCTGTCCCCCTTACACAAAATCCATCAGATTTTAAGCAGGATGCCAGGTACACCATTTCACTTGTTTCACAAGTTTAATACCCATGGCATCCTATAGATTTATCAGAACCATATACTGTAACATTAGGGCCATCAGAAATGTATTAACATGTATTAAACCCCAAAACATCTGGTAGTGTCTATATCTGAAAGGTTATGGGATGACATGAATCTGGAGAATTTTTCCCCGGGCCTCTACTGAAAATTGGCTTTGTTCCAAGTCGGACTTTCCCAGTAAGCAAATGTTAAATAAAATAAATAAATAAATAAAAAATTACATTTGAAGCATTATTGGTAAGAAAAATAAACTATCTTTGAATGTACCAGCTGTTTTAAAGCTGTTGATAGACCATTCTACAAATAAAAATATTAGAGTTATGATCCAGGTAAAAGTGTATATGGGAATTTGTTGTTATGGACTATATTAACTATTCAACTAAGATGTCTGTGTATCTTTCAGCTCTTTGAATTGTGTTATTACCTCCGTTTTCTATTTATTCTCTCACTCAATCTCATGCCAGCCCAATTCTTATACCACCCCACCTTCATCTCCTTCCCACATTTCCTTGCTAGCCCAACTTTTCTGGCTCTCCCTCCTTCTTGCAAACCCTATCTGAACTTAAGCCAATTATCCCTACCCATAATCCCTTGAGATATTCAAAATCTCCCCTCTAGCATTCTCGCACCCTTTTTTCATCTGTAGATCTACTCCCCCCAGCTCAGTTTCTGTGATGATGTGCAAGCTACTGATGTCTATTTTGTATGTAAAAATGGTTGCTTAACACTGATAGAAAAGGTATTGTTTCTTATTTTCTACTGTGGATTTCTCTGCTGTACTTAACAAAGAACTTGAATGTTATATGTAGGGCAATCTTTTTAGTTCTGTTGTAGTGGATGGGCCGTAATATACTAAACTCAAGGCCCAAGGCAACTAGTGCTTTTACTCACGTGAGAAGCCCACGCTATTAATTAGCTGTTGTACCTTCCAGAATTATTTATCATTTAAACTTATTTCCACTAGGTACCTGTGGTGTTATCCCCTGCTCTTCTGTTTTGGGCTATAGTTACGCACGCCTTCCCCCATAGCTTCAAGTGGCACTCGGTGGACTTGTTTATTTTCCTTTATGGGCTGGAAATCACCAATTTTATACATGCAGTAAGTTTTTGGACTCAGTAATTTGCCAGTTACAGCAGCCACTCAAGAGCCATGTTGATCGCAATTTATACGGATGCAGACTTTGCCCCTATACTTTGTACTTTCACTCCGAAGCACTAGGTCACTTCCCACACATTTGGTGCATTTTATAGCCAGTTATCTGGCTTGGGAAGGCTTCATTGTTAGCTGTGTAACTTACACAGAGTTATGATAGTACTACAATTGTAGTGATTAGATATACTGTTAGCTGCTTAATTTTGCATTGAACTCTGAACTAGTTGCATTATGAGCTGCTTAACTTACATTGAACTCTTATGGTACTGCATTTGTTGTGATATTGTTTTCTAGGTGTTATACAGGTTAGTACTCTATACCTATTTAGTTGTAGCACCAGGCTCTTTTAGCTGTGCAGCCTATTTTGTTTGTTATGAAATTATTACTGTTACTGTTACTGCATAATTTCTCCTGGCTTATCAGCTGATTGCATCACTATTATAAATATTGATTTTATGTCTCCTGCTGGGTCTACATTACTACATTACTACATTACTACATTACTACATTACTGTTATAGGTGTTGATTGTTTTGTGTAATAAAATTCTGTTGTTTTTCCCTGTTGTTTTTTCTACTGCTGCATCTACATCTCATCTCTCACATTACATACTAATCTGTACACTCTGCCTGCTCATGTCTATTGCTAACCCCAATTTACTACATACCCTTTAAACTCTCTCTCACTATACCATTCTATTTTTTCATTTAATTACGTTCCTGTCCACACTCAGGCACCCATTTATTTCTGTTCAGTACTTTCTGATGCCTTGCTTCCTTTTTCTCTCTTCCTATCCCCTCCAATTCCCTCTATATGTACTTTATTTGTAACCACTTCCTCTAACCTGTGTGACTCTACCCCCCTTTTTCCAGGGTACCTGTCTTCAGTAACTCAAAATACCTATGTGAAACTCCCTTCAAACGCACGGCTGAAACTCCATTTCTACCCCAGCAACTGGGCATGAAAATTCCTCTCTAAACTTGCCTGTAAGCTAAAGTATGTGTAACCCAATAACTTACCTGCTTATAGCAGCCTGTGTATAGCTGCCTGCACATCACGGCACCTGTCTCCTATGCTCCTCCTACCCTTTTTCCCCTAGCTTGTCATCTCCACTCTCATTTTATTGACTCTAACTACTGCTTATCCCCTCTGTAGTTGCCTACTCAAACCATTTTTCTGCACTGTTGCTGACACCACTGACCTCTTCCTTTTACTTAGATGGCTGCCAAGTGCAACTCTACTATACTTCTGTCCCACCAGTGCTCCCACACTTTTAACTAGCCTATACTTACTGATGTCACTAATTTGTTTCTGTTGCAGATCGACCTTCTCAGGTGTAGCCCCACTCCATTTACCCTCACTGTGCTCGGGCTCAGTCTGCTCCTCTACCCTACCCCCACTCTCACCCACATCTGCGTTCATTTCCTTTATACTCTACCCTAATTAACCACACCCCTACTCCCAATTCTATACTCCACCCCTACCTACTCCAGTAGAACCCTATATTTTCTATAGCTCCCCCTACCTAGTTAATCATCTTCATAAATCCCCTCACTCTGTCCCATCTTTTCCAGTCTCATTTCCCTACATGCACCTATATTCCCTGTTCTAGTGCTTTCTCTAGTCTCCGTACATCTTTAATTAATGTTCTTCTCTCTTTCATAACGATGTCCCAACCTCTCTCAAATACACTCACTCTTTCTCTCTTCCTCTTGCTTATTTATTCTAACACTCTCTACCCCCTATCATGACCCCTTGCTTATAACTATGCCAGCACCCACTCTCCAATATCTGTACACTGATATAAAAACCACTATCAACTTTTCCATTGCTCTTTCACTATTCACTAACTGCATAATTAATTTTCACAGAGTAAAAATCCTCCCACGTAAGGCTCTGCATTACAAAATTAGACCAAAGTATGCTACACTCGATCCTCCCACAAACTTTAAGATAACTTTCCTTCTTAATTTACTACACTCTAGAGACATTCACCCCAATTCTGGACCACACCCCAACTCCTCTAAACAAAGCTATAATAACTCTGCCTACAATTCTCCTTCTCCACCTCCTCCTACTCAGCCCATCATATCACCTCTGGTTACCTCCTTCGACTCCAGTAACCTCCCACCTTCCAAAAACGTAATTATAATCTCACTCAACATACAAAGTATCACTAACAAGGTGGGCCATCTTCACTTCCTGATCTTTCAGCATACCCCCAATATTCTTCTCCTCTCAGAAAGTTGGCTACAACCACACATCCCTGACTCATAAATCCTTCCCCCTAGGATATAATATCTTCTGACTCAATCATCAGTCTAAAAAAGGTGTAGTCATTCTATACTCTACTCAAATCAACTCTAATTTTACCCTCTACTCACACCCACTCCTAACTTTTACAATGCTGAAATCCTTATAGTAAACTGTAAATTTAATAAACGGAAAAACCTCGCTATTGATGCCATTTACATACCCCCTGGAAATAATATTCCTATTTCTAGAACAATTTCTCGCTTAGATCTCTGATAACATCACCTTTGACACTATCATCCTGGGTGATGATAATATTGACTGGACGACTATAAACTTCCCTTCTCCCCATGCATGCATCAACCTATACGGCTTCTCTCAGCTCATTACTTCTCTCACTCACTGTAATAAACATTCTAACACTGGCGCAACTCTTGACTGGATCTTAACCTCCAACCCAAGCATTTACCACAATTCCTGTACTCTTCCAGACTCTCTCAGTGACCACCTTCCCATCCTAGTTTATAAAACTTCTCCTTGACTTCACAGACACCACCTTTACAAAGACTGTCATAAATTCTTTAACTTCAATCCTGATGCTTTCAATAATATAGTCTCTTCCTTCAACTGGACCTTCTTAAACGATCTTCCTCTTGATGAGGCCATCTCCAAATTCAATGAAATTGTCCATAATACTTGAAATGCTCTGGCCCCATTCAGAAAAATAAGAAGTAAATCTAACTTTCCCCCTTGGCGATCTCAACCCACTCATAACCTCTTGTTACAGAGAGAAAGCCTGGCAGAACTGGAAAAAAATAATCTACCACACCACCTTCAAACTGATAGAAAACTCAAAAACATATCGATAAGGACAAAAGCCAGTACTATTATAAACCACTAAACAATCCTCACGCTAATCCCAAAATATTTTGGAACAATATAAATAAACTCCTTTGCCCTGGTAAGCCTACTACATCTAGTCCATATCCAGATAGCTCTGACATTGATACAGCCACTCTACTCAACACTTTCTTCATCAATTCTATCAAAAGTCTTACTAAACATAACAATTCAAATCATTGCTCTAATGAGCCCATTCCTTCCTCCCCTACCCCCACCTTCTCTCTTAAACCCTCTCCCACTGCATATATCAAATCATTCCTCTCAAAACTTAAACCCTGCTCTCCATCTGCTGACAACCTACCCCCACATTCCCTCAAAATCACTGCTAATGCCATTGCCTATTCCACCTCCGTTCTCATAAACCAATCCTTTCTTGAAAATACTGTGCCCAAAATTTGGAAGATATTCTGTGTTATCCCCTTCATAAAGGTGGAAACTCCACAGACCCTCTCCAACTATAATCCCATTACTATCCTACCCCCTCTCTAAAATAATGGAAAAATGTATACATAAGCAAATACTTGAACATATTGTACAGGCAAACCTTCTAACTCCCACACTACATGGTTTTCATCCCCATCATAGCACTGCCACTGCTTTCTTTACATTAACTCAAACCATTGCCAAAGCTCATGATGAAAACAAACTAGTCTCTTCCCTCTCCTCGATGTATCAAAAGCTTTCAACACTGTCTTTTATAATCTGCTTCTATCTAAACTTAAACCTCAATCTCTCTCTGAATCTGCTATACTCTGGTTTTCCAGCTACCTTGCTGATAGATTTCAGTCTGTCCATTGGCTATCAGCTTCCTCTCCCTCCCTTGCTTCCTTTCTGTCCATAATAGCATACCCCAAGGCTGCATATTAAGGCTCCTCCTATTTAACATCTTTACAAGTAATCTTTAAACATTTTGCCCCCACTCATCTCTAATCCAGTATGCAGATGATTCCACCATCATATCTTGCTCTGATAATCTCCCCCACCTTCTGTCCCTTCCCCAAGACTCACTCCTGTCTGTGGAAAAATGGCTAGCCAACAATGAACTCTTACTTAATCCAAAAATAAACACATCTTCTTCTCTTTCTCCCTAAATCTCTACAGCATTGTAAAAACTCCTCCTTAGTCTCATCCCTTAACAATACTGCTATCTCAGTAGAAGCCCATATTAAACTCATTGGCATTGTTACCAATGATCAGCTTAAATTTGACACTCATATTCTACAAACTATCAAAACAAACACACCAAAAACTAGGTCTATTAGATAGGAATAGAAAATACCCAATGAGGGACACAAAATGTTATTTAGCTCAGGCTTTTCTACTGCCTACTCTATTCTACGCTGCACCTATTCTCAGTAATCTCCAGTCTAACCTCATGGCCAAACTTGAATCCACCTTTAATAAAATAGCTAGATTTGCTCCCAATCTACCCTACCGATATACTGCCCTAAAAATTCTTTCATGGCCAGAAGTCCAAAACCAATTCCTACTTTCTCAACTCCACCTCACACATACTCTACTAACTAATCCCTCCTTCTGGCCTATTCCCTCTACACTTAATCTCTGCCTATACCCCCAGACGCTGTCTCTGCAGTGCAGACTAACATCTCCTGGAAGTCTATAAGCCCACAAAGCAAATTGGTAAACTACTGTATAGTCATTCTGTTGCTTGCACCAGGAATAAATTTCCCACAAACCTTAGATCCATCCAAAAAAAACACTAAACAATTAAATGCGTAATACATGGACCTGCCCCTACCCTACTGTTACCTGGCCTATTCATCCACAACTTCTTTTCTCCTTATTCTTTGCTCATACAATGTTATATTTAATTCATCCAATTGTCAAAGGATATTAATAAACTATTTTTCTCAGTTCTTATATATAGAATGGAGTTAACACTCCACTACTTTACTGATTATTTGCCAGTGCTGTAATTGTAGTATTACCCTCTGTGTGAATGCTACTGTTTTTACATTTTGTGTTAATAAGTCTTAGTTGCTTTTGCAGCTCTATTATTTTCTTAAGCTCTGTATCTGTATTTGTACTTGTATATGTATTATTTTTTGTATATGTCTGGAGCTTTTCTCCTCGGGTCTCTGCTGTAAAAGGGCTTCTTGTCCAGTCAGACCAACCCTGTTAATAAATAGCAAATACATATTTTCGACATTCTATAATAATCAAACATATGAAGATGTCAATGAATGACATCTCTATTGTTTTTATTTGATGCCTTAATGCAGGGTTCTATTACAAAAGAGGTCCATGAGTTTTTAAGGATTACATCCTTATATTCCTACCTTTTTTTGAAATTCCCCAAATTCACAAGAGCATTTTACACCACCCCCTTGAGATCAAATGTTTCAGTAGGGGGGGTTCTAAGACTGATCCATTCATGATATACATAAGACGAGAAGTTAAAACATGTCTTTGATAAGAGGAGACATATTTTAAAAGATTTGTAGCATTTTTAAAGAATTATCCGAAGTTATATTTCATGAGACTATAATGTTTACTACGTGGATGTGATTATTTACTGTTATATCACATTCTGTGGGTATTAATTGGTTTTCTTATGTACTGTGGTCAATGAAATATTTTCAAAGATAGAACTTAATAACTTAATCAATTTTATGGACATTTTGAGAATGAATATTTCTCTTAACTGACCAGTATTGCTATGGTGGCAGTGTGTGCCCAGAGTTATGCGAGCATTGTTTTGTCAGTCTGGGAAGCATAACTCTCATCTCTCCAAATTTTCACAGAATGTCTAGATTTTTGTCTTATTTTCTGCCTGTTCCTCATAAAATGTAGTTTTTTTTGACAAATCACTGAAGACAGAAGTCCCTAAATAATGACACACATTTGAGTTTCAGACTTTATATCCTTCAAAAGTGTAATAACACAAAATGTTGTTCTCTCAACTTGCTAAGCATATAATGAGGACACATCAACTACTTCTCTGACTAAGACAACCTGTCATTAATCCCTGTCCCCATTGAAATCAGATGCTTCCATGTGACCTCTGGTCTCTGTTCTAGATTTTAGTGCAGAATGAGCACTTCAGGCATGCACACCTAACTCTGACTTTCCATTAAAAGAGTGAGCAGGCATTGCTTCCATTAATTATCTCCCTAGCCCCAACAGTTCTAATTCTGATGGTGCTATTTGAACCCACGAAGTGTGGGCCACACTCAGAGCTTTATCCATCTACCACAGTGAATTGACTAGGTTTGAACTCTTTGCTGCATTTTCTGCCCACAGAATTCACTACAGATGCAGTATGTAGTAGTGTGTTTTAAAGGGGTACATGCAGAAGAGAATATACTGCAATATAAACTGTTAGGTCTAGTAATGGATCCAGATGCATGTTGATGGCAGATGGACATTTTTCAGCTGTTAAACAGAAGTGACAAAAAAGGACAAGATCAAGTTATATTGCACGTTTTGTAATCTGCTAGTATGCACCAGGTAGGAATGCTGCAAGTGCTTTGTACTTATTTAAATATTTGGACTTTTATCTCAAATTCTAATTTATAAAGATGCATTGTGAAAGACAAGCGGCAACAGTTTTCTTCTCAGTGTTTGACATCAGTAGCTATAGAATCTGAAAGCTTATTTCTTTCACATCATCTGCATTGTCAGTGTCTGAAGTCTGTCTGTGTGGCAAGCATAGGAGCATAGCTTGCCTACAGGCTGCAGATGCTTTGAGGGATCCAAATTAACCTTGTCCTGTGTCACAGTAATTGCAAACAGCAAAAATCTGATAGTAATAAGATTTAACATCTGGTCAAACAATTAAAACCTTAATAGAGATGAGAGTTTATTTACTCTTCAAAATATGAGCTCTTGGTGATTAATTGACATACTGGAGGTAACTAAATTCAAAGTGGGGTGACGGTGGCTTTTTTTCCATTACATGTCAACAAAGTAGCACAGTTGCCTAGCAGTCTGTGAGAGGGGGACATCTGTTATATTTTCCACTATGTATTCTGTTACATTTGCTTGGCTTTCCTTTTTGTAACAGGATATCTCAAACCCTTTTTATCTTGTTTGTGAAGTATGACATTCTGAAGAAAATTGTTAGGTGAAAAGCAAGATTTTTTTTCCAAATTATTTTTCGTCAGCTTAAAAAAGATTTAAATACAGAAGAATGCAGCATTTGTTATTGCACAGGTATAATTTCTTTAATCAGTTTTGTCCTTCACACTTTAAAAAATTATATAAAGCAAACAAAGATAAATAACTGGAGAAAGTGCCTAAGCCATGCATTTGCTATATTTCATCCAGTTTACATGTTAGAAAGGTTATGCCTGTATGGCAGGCTGGACAGCTACTAAAATTAAACTATAGTCCCTTAAGCCAAATAATGTCAGTTTTGCCATGATCAAGTGTAATTTCTTCTCCCCCCTGTTTTTGGAGCATGCTGCAGGCAGACTTCAGCCATATGTTAACTGTACATCCACCATGAGTTCTCTGAATGCTACTCAGCATGAGCAAACCAGCAGACCTAGCAGATTCAGCCATTCTGGAAGCCTTGGAGGTCTGGAATATGCTACATAAAATATTTTATACTGGACAAGTAGTGAATATGTTATGTGGTGAGCAGAAAAGAGAATAAAAGCCAAAAATCAGTTTTGTTAATACACCAAAATATATTCCCCCGGATTCACTGATCTTCCTTGCAGGATTAGTTTAGTCCTGCATGGAAGCACCCGTTTAGGAGCAGGACGACAGCGCGCCATGCATATTAATAAAGGCACGCTGCCTGAGCTCCCAGGCTTACACGGAGTGTGTACAAGTGCATGGGGCATGTCTGACAGCAGAGCTCTCAGAATAAACACAACCCTGCAATGTAGAAAAGCAGAAAGTGTTAAGAGATGAGTGAGATCGCTCATAGGTGTCTGCATATCCCCACCAATAGTTCCCCGTGTGTACGACAGCGACAGTACATAAAATTTAAATGAAGAAACCCCTTTTTTTTTAAAAATTCCAATTACAGCTAATCGTGCGCAGGTGTGCCCATCGCTTAGCTATGGTTAAAGCAGCTTAAAAGGCCAAAGAGGATAACAAGGAAGATATATGCAAATGAAGCAGCACAGCAAAAGTGTAGTGGGCAGAGCAATCACCTAATGAGCAGGCATTTCCGGTTCAAGTCCCACTGCAGCACAGTCAATTTTACATGGCAAAGCACATTATAACCAATATTTTTGTTGCAAAACCCACTAAATAACATACATTTATGAACTGGAGTACTGCAGGAAATGCACATGTGAAGTGTCAGTGTTATAATGAATAAGGCACTAGTAAGCAGGTTTAAGCACAAATAAGTAGTAGCATATGTAAGCACTTGTAAGCATGTTTAAGGGTGTTTGCATGGGAGTAAGCAATGCCTACACAGACTAAGTAATTTAAAAGATAACTGAGTGTAAGAAACTGTAACTGGAAGTTACCAAAAACCGCTCCAAAAGTAGACCAAACTATTACAAAAATGCCAGGAGAAAAATGTTTTCAAACTATCACTGTTTATTAACTTTAAACGCAAAATAAAAAATGTTTTTCGTTCCACTAAATTGCAAAACTTCTTCAGAAAAAAAGCGCTCTACTCATGAACACACTTATTTTTATAACCTTTTAGGTATTACTTACTAAATTTGGCGCCAAAAAATACATCAATTAAGAATTAATTTACTTAAAGTTATCTTAACCCATAGAATAATCATAACCCATAAAAAACTGTGTATTCATTTAAATGTATTTAAACTTCTCAAATCAATAAACACAATCTAAACAGATGCAAGCACATAAAACCGAATAAATACAAGCAAAAAAAACTATTTTAAAATTATTGTCTTATGAAATATTTTATAAATGCATAAAAGAAAACTTTACTTTATAAATGCATAAATATAACCATCAAAATGAAATACCAAATGTATGTAATTTAAATATATAGATTTATGAAATTTATAAATTATGAAATTTATAAATTATAAATTATAAATACCCCCACCCCACTAAAAAGCATAAATTTATAAATATAAATATTCTGTTTATCTTATCAGACTTTTTAACTTTAACAGACACATTATATTGCATTTATCATTTAGACCTGGATACACATAGGCATTTAGCCTAATTTGCCATAAGAGTTCAATTTTCTCAAGCATTAATGATATAGGTCCACCTCTCTCATCTTGATTTACTTGTTGTATGATTTTAAACTTAAACTTATGATCAGGGAACACTATTATGTGTCTTGCTAATGCATTTTCTTCTTTATGTTGATTGATACATCTCAAATGCTCCAACACCCTCTCTCTAAATTTTCTATCCATCTTGCCAACGTAGAAACATGGGCAAGCTTGGCATTGGGCTATATATACAACTCCCTTAGTTGTGCAGTTAAATTTTCTTGTGATGTTTATTTTATATCCATTAATGACAATACTATTGCCTATTTCCATCACATAACAAATTGAGCAATTGCCGCATTGTGTCATTCCCACGTTTCTTATAAAGGGGTGTCTTTGTTTTTGGAACATATGTTTAAAACTGACGGCTTTTCTCCACACTATCTTTGGTTTGGTCTGAGTATCAAAACCTAAAGTGGCATCCCCATTAATCAAAACCCAATTTTTAAATATAATCTCCTTTATGTATGTATAATTGGAACAAAAATAAAAGTACATGCCAGATTAAATTCATTACTAAGGACATTCTGTAAATTATGTAAATTCTGATTATGAGGTAAATATTCATATTCATTAAATCCATTAGAGCTCATTTCCGCTCTATTTGTTAAAATAGCAGTAAAAGTCCCATTCATTCTTTTGGATACCACTTCAGTAATTATTCTTTCTATAAGGTCTTCTGGATATGCCCTATTCAAAAACATTTGTTTTAAAACAACGCATTCAGCTTGAAATTTCTGATTAGTTGTTCATAGGTTCATAGGTTCATAGGTTAGTACTAAGCTAACTGCCCTTGCGAGCCATTTTCAGCCTAGCCAATTATCCCTTGTGAGACTCAAACTCTAAACCTTGTGTTTGTAAGGCAAACACCTTAGCCATTAAGCCACCCTCCCCCAACCACCATTATCACCATTCTCGCTGCCCGGACAAATTTTCCTTTCAGCACTGAACGTTTTTGATATACGCACTGGAAAAATGCAAAAACTTATTTGAATATGTTGGCTTTCTATAAATACTGGCTTCATATTGTTGTTCTTCATAATTTTTTATCAAAAATACATCTAAATATGAAATTGATGTTGTATCAAAAGTATATGTGAAGTTCAAAAAATCAGTCAATTGGTTCATCCCATCGACCAAATTTGATACCATTTGTGTGCATCCTTCAACTATTAAAAAGATGTCATCAATAAACCTCACATAAAATTTCACCATATTTTGAAACAAGCCATTGGGAAAAAGATGTATTTTCCCAAAATGACATTACTAAATTTGCATAGCTTGAACCACACAGTGATCCCATTGCCACCCCTTTCTTCTGAATGTAATATTGCTTATCAAAAAATATAAAATTATAAGATAAAATTATATCCAATAACTCCTGAATTAGGGATATCTCAGACTCCAAAGCTTGTTGTTGACGCATCCTTGCAGTTACCCATTCTATTCCCTGAATATGTAGGATACTCAAATATAATTCCTTGACATCTATAGTCAAGAAATTATAATTTTCTTTGAACGAAAATGTGTTCAACCTCTCTAAAAACATCCAGTAATCTTTTAAAATCCATTCTTCCTTTTTTACATACTTCTTAAGGATGGAATCAACAGATTTGGCACATGCATATGTAGAGGAGTTTCTTCTATCCACTATCAGTCTGAATGGGGGGTTTTGAAGGTTCTTATGAATTTTAGGCACCCCAAAAATACAGGGTACCTTTGGTGCTATTATCATCAAGTAGTTGAATAAATGAACATCAATTCTAGCTTCAATGAATAATTCATTGATTAAACTTTTAATGAATTGATTAGCTTTATTGTACTCATTACAAGATGCTAATTCATATGTGCCTGTTGTTAAAATGTCCCTTATATGTTGTAAATAATCTAGTACATCCATAAAAACCAATCCCCCTCCCTTGTTAGGGTTCATAATGCGTATATTAGCTTTTAACAAACAATCAAGGCTCTGCCTTTCCTCTTCACTTAAATTGTCTATAAATGATGTTTTTTTCTTATTTAGTTCTCTCAGATCTACTTCACAAATTCTTTCAAACATAGACAATGTACTATGAAGAGGTGGATTATAGCAGCTTGCGACCCTAAATTCACTATTAGTCACATGTTGTTCTCCAAATAACTCCAAATAAATTTCTAAAATTCAATTTTTTCCTAACAAAAAGTTTAAGGTCGCAAATTGTTTCTGCTAAATTCATCCTACAAGATGGCACAAAAGTTAGACCCTTAGAAAGTATGTCTACCAAAGCTTGTGACGCCTGAAAGGAAGAAAAATTATAGACAGTGAAATCATTTTTGCTGTTATTAAATATGACAAGTCCTTTACCTGAAGGACTCTCATTTGTCATCTTCTTTTGTTCTGATTCTTTTTCTTGTTCCATTGTCTCTTCCACGAAACATTCTGAAAATCCTAGTTGTTGTTCACATTATGCGTTTGCATGTTGTTTCCTAATGTTCTAAAGTTGTTATTATTATTACCACCTTTTAAACATTCACTCCGCCTCAATTGGGTATTCTCATTTTGATTGTCTACCCATTCTACAAGTTCGGCCTCTAAATTCAAACCATTATTTGGACTATTATTATTAGTTAATGAAGAAATATTTTTATTATTATTACTGTCCCCTATATTCTGAAAAGGGGTATTCAAAGTTTTGTATGACCAAACTTGGTTGGGTGGGGGTAATGGATACGCCAGATTTTTTTCATATTGCATTCTATCTCTTTCTAGCTTTTTGATTTTCATTTTTCTCATTTTATCAATATGTTGTTCTCTACTTTGGAACACTCGCACATATTCATATTTGTACCTCAAGAAATCCTCATGTTGTTTAATTGTGGTATCCAATTTCTCTATTTTCTCCTCCAGTTCTTTTATTGTGAGAGAATAATGTTTAATCATGATCTGCATCAGTTGAAAACCATGTTGATTAAACATATTGATAAGGTCTTTATGGAAATCAGATTCTGATATTAAACCTGTTGGATATCGTCAACTTCTTAGACCTTTTGACACAATTTCTGCTCTTAAACATTCTTGAAAATACTCTATTTCTAAATTAAGCTTTTTATATTTTAACATGTAAGCATCCAATTCATTTAACAAGTCCGATAGAACAGCACTATTATTCTGTATGTTGCTCAAATCTTGTTCATTTGACTCATTTCTACACAAACCTATAGGTGATATAAGCCAGTCTTTTAAGTTAGGTATTTACATCATTTCTCTGCCATTAGCTTGATTAGTATTGCTCATATTTGTATTTGATGACAAACCTACTGATGTAGCATTCATGCCATTTTGGCCACTGGCATTAATGCCTACTAAGTTAAAATTAGAGGGTCTCATTATGATTCATTATTAGAGCCATTCATTTGATATGCTTCTGTATTGTGAACAGTACCTGATTGCGGCTGCAATGCTGCTTGTTGCTGCATTCTGTTCATTACCATTAATGAATTAGGCTCCACTCTACCATTATGAACCCTTCAGTCCTGTTCCTCTGTTTCGGCCAGATTCCGATAAAGCTCCTGCATAAGTCTGAATGTTAACCATTCGGTCCTGCTGCACCTGCTGAGATAAAACCACTCTTTCGAGTTTGTCACTGATAGTTTCCACTTTCTGCGATAACAACTGGATAAGCATAGTCAATCTGCCGACTGCATCTCCCTCATTTGTGATGTTATAATTTGTAATGTTAGCAGTCTCATTCCTTAAAATCTCCGGTGTAGTTTGAAATGAAACATCCGCCATGGCATGAAATACACTCCAAAAACCACTCCAAATTAGACCAAACTATTACAAAAATGCCAGTAGAAAAATGTTTTCAAACTATCACCGTTTATTAACTTTAAACGCAAAATAAAAAACATTTTTCGTTCCACTAAATTGCGAAACTTCTTCAGAATAAAAGTGCTCTACTGATGAACACACTTATATTTATAACCTTTTAGGCATTACTAAATTTGGCGCCAAAAAAATACATCAATTAAGAATTAATTTACTTAAAGTTATCTTAACCCATAGAATAATCCTAACCCATAAAAAACTGTGTATTCATTTAAATGTATTTAAACTTCTCATATCAATAAACACAATCTAAACAGATGCAAGCACATAAAACTGAATAAATACAAGCAAAAAACTATTTTAAAATGATTGTCTTATGAAATATTTTATAAATGCATAAAAGAAAACTTTACTTTATTAATGCATAAATATAACCATCAAAATGACATACCAAATATATGTAATTTAAATATATAGATTTATAAAATTTATAAATTATGAAATTTATAAATTATAAATTATAAATACCCCCACCCCACTAAAAAGCATAAATTTATAAATATAAATATTTTGTTTATCTTATCAGATAAATATTTAGATGTATTTTTGATAAAAAATTATGAAGAATAACAATATAAAGCCAGTATTTATAGAAAGCCAACATATTCAAATAAGTTTATGCATTTTTCCAGTGTGCACCCCCTATATCAAAAATGCTCAGTACTGAAAGGACAATTTGTCCGGGCAGTGAGAAGGGTGACAACTAATCAGAAATTTCAAGCTGAATGCATTGTTTTAAAACAAATGTTTTTGAATAGGGCATATCCAGAAGATCTTATAGAAAGAATAATTACTGAAGTGGTATCCAAAAGAATGAATGGGACTTTTACTGCTATTTTAACAAATAGAGCGGAAATTAGCTCTAATGAATTTAATGAATATGAATATTTACCTCATAATCAGAATTTACATAATTTACAGAATGTCCTTAGTAATGAATTTAATCTGGCATGTACTTTTAATTTTTGTTCTAATTATAATACAAAAAGGAGATTATATTTAAAAATTGGGTTTTGATTAATGGGGATGCCACTTTGGGTTTTGATACTCAGACCAAACCAAAGATAGTGTGAAGAAAAGCCGTCAGTTTTAAACAAATGTTCCAAAAACAAAGACATCCCTTTATAAGAAATGTAGGAATGACACAATGCGGCAATTGCTCAGTTTGTTATGTGATGGAAATAGGCAATAGTATTGTCATTAATGGATATAAAATAAACATCACAAGAAAATTTAACTGCACAACTAAGGGAGTTGTATATATAGCCCAATGCCAAGCTTGCCCATGTTTCTACATTGGCAAGATGGATAGAAAATTTAGAGAGAGGGTATTGGAGCATTTGAGATGTATCAATCAACATAAAGAAGAAAATCCATTAGCAAGACACATAATAGTGTTCCCTGATCATAAGTTTAAGTTTAAAATCATACAACAAGTAAATCAAGATGAGAGAGGTGGACCTATATCATTAATGCTTGAGAAAATTGAAATCTTATGGCAAATTAGGCTAAACACCTATGTGTATCCAGGTCTAAATGATAAATGCAATATAATGTGTCTGTTAAAGTTAAAAAGTCTGATAAGATAAACATAATATTTATATTTATAAATTTATGCTTTTTAGTGGGGTGGGGGTATTTATAATTTATAATTTATAAATGTCATAAATCTATATATTTAAATTACATATATTTGGTATTTCATTTTGATGGTTATATTTATGCATTTATAAAGTAAAGTTTTCTTTTATGCATTTATAAAATATTTCATAAGACAATAATTGTAAAATAGTTTTTTTTGCTTGTATTTATTCGGTTTTATGTGCTTGCATCTGTTTAGATTGTGTTTATTGATTTGAGAAGTTTAAATACATTTAAATGAATACACAGTTTTTTATGGGTTATGATTATTCTATGGGTTAAGATAACTTTAAGTAAATTAATTCTTAATTGATGTATTTTTTGGCACCAAATTTAGTAAGTAATACCTAAAAGGTTATAAATATAAGTGTGTTCAGGAGTAGAGCGTTTTTTTCCTGAAGAAGTTTCGCAATTTAGTGGAACGAAAAACGTTTTTCATTTTGCATTTAAAGTTAATAAACGGTGATAGTTTGAAAACATTTTTCATAACTGGAAGTTAGCAGTGCTTAGCTCCGCGCAAACCCATGCAAACCCGCATACAACTGCTTTAAAGTGCCTTAATCACTCTGAATCCACCGGCTCATGTTTTGCCAAGCAACAAAATAATCAGCTTCTGCTAGGCTCAAACCCAGAACCCTACACACCATAGACAAAGTGATTTACCACTAAGCCATCTCACATATACATAACCCTGCTGTATTCACAAACATATCACCCAGCCCACTCATTCAACAGTACAGAGAATGTATTCCAACATGTAGATGTATGTGTGTGAGTAAATATATTAATGTGCAAACAGGTACAACATATTGATATATGTAGATATATATATATATATATATATATATATATATATATATATATATATAAATATATATGAACATATATACAGGCAAATGCCTACATCTATAGATAGATATGTCTACATCCATATGTGTACATATATATATATGTGTGTGTGTGTGTCAGCAGATATATATATATATATATATATATATATATATATATATATAGGTATATACAGACATACATCTGTAGATAACAATGGGGAAATAACAGAAACATATATGTCCTTATGCAACGTTAATGGGGTTGAAAGGCCCCAAACAATACATGTCTTGTACGAATAGGTATACCCTCCACAGCCAAGCACTTCCCCGCTGCAATACACTACCAAGTGTTGCAGATCAAATAACCAGGACCAGGCATGACATGGCCATCCCTAAGATACCTATACACAGACACATATATGCTGATACAGGTATCTATATATATATATATATATATATATATATATATATATATATATATATATATATATATATATATATATATATATATATATATATATATATATATATATATATATATATATATATATATATATATATATATATATATATGTAACTACACTTACACACACACAGATATGTACAGTAAGATACATATGTAGTACATGCACACAAAATGGAGCAGCCAGTATTCCTACAGTTACCACCTTACCAACTGGAAACTGTATGAGCCAACCATATGAATGACATTCATTGCCTGCAACATATACCCACAGAGATATCAAAAGGTATAACACCACACACAGGTGTGCATAAATGAATGTGAATGCTTTATGTGTGTACTATGACAGTTGTATATGACATGTCATACAGCTGTTTTGACACTAACATCCATATGAACAGTGTAATGCAACTGTGAAAACGTTATACTAAGACAGTGGTCTGGAAAGGTTGAC
This sequence comes from Protopterus annectens, assembly GCF_019279795.1. Lineage (NCBI taxonomy): Eukaryota > Metazoa > Chordata > Ceratodontiformes > Protopteridae > Protopterus > Protopterus annectens. Next base: position 62,151,206 of record NC_056739.1, on the reverse strand, counting down.
ATATGTTGCTGTCCCAGTCAAGACCTTCAAGTAGTACAATAGTAATGTTTGACTGTGCAGGAGCATACCAGACAATCAGCAGTACGTAATGCAGATGTATAGTTCAGCAGCCTTTATCTACACTCTGTATACAAACCCTAGGGGGTACAGACCCCAGTTGACACAATGGGATGTATTTGTTACATAACAAGGCATAACTGACACCATCACAATTACACTAACAAACAGAACATTCCATATGGCAGGAGGCAGTAGGCCTGCATTTACCCAAGATGGATTGTATGGTAATGTGCACCCAGATACCTTAAGGCAGTTTACCCTAGATACCCACACATGTTGTAACAGCCTAGGTTAGTCATGGTGCACCCCCTCTAGACTCACTAATACTGGGCCATATACCACTGTTACATACACTGGCCACTGGAGTGAGTGCATTAGGGCACACATGTATTGTGTAGGTGAAATCCACACATATATGGCCCCGACCTCCCAGTATGTGTGGAGGACACAACAGCAGTGGAGTGATGGCAGTAATGACAGCATGACATACACACAGCCCACTACATAACAACCCCTGACAGCATGTCATATGTGCAAAGCCTGGTATGAAGGTGGAGGACAGAGGCTGGAACACAGGCACATATGTGTAAAATTGTTATCATACAGTAAGCAAGATATGTATATGTGTATATATCTATATGGATATATGTATAATTATATATACATATATGTTCACCATATGTCCTGCACATGGAGTGGAGCCTACCTCAGCCCCTATAGTCCCAACCTCTCAGTGCAAGGGGATGTCAGGTATGTATTGCAGGTATATTTGGTAGACTATTTACAGAAATGGTGTGTGTGTGTGGGAGGCCACATCTGCTGTTAACATGCGCCATTGGCTACTGACAGACATTCTATGGTCATCCTAGTACAGTACCACTGCTAGCACATTAATGCCGTTGTGGACTACAGCTGAGATATGGCCAACATATGTGGGCAGTCTGACACACTCTGGTCAGTCCAAGGGTATACACAGAAGCCCTTCATGCAAGACATGTGGACCAAGCCTGCCAACGTGGATGTTAACAGCCATGTAGATGGGTATAACATGTAAATACTGGTATACATTTGCCCCCATAGGTTATGCATTCATACACCCCTGTCTGTCCTGACATATAATAACCACTGGTACAGAGGTGCCATGGCCACATACTACACACTAGTTAGTGACATACATCTGTACAGTATCCCACTGCTTTCTCTGACATACATGACTGTTATGGTGGCCTGGTAGCAGTACATCTGGCAAGTATCAGGACATAACATCTCACTGGATAAGTACAATAAGCTGCTAGGCATGTAACAAAGCACAGTGCAGGCTACAGGCAGACTGACTCAACACTGGCCTATATCTCCTATATGGGAAAATACACATGTACCTGCATAGATAGCAGGCTCTACAGGCATGTGACATCACAGAGTAACTGACATCTGTGTGAAAGTGCATAACCACAGCCAATGAGACCACAACCAATGTGACCACAGCCACATATGGCAAGCTAGTGTAATATTACAGTATATAGACTATCTGATCTACACCATGCTCATATGAGACACTCATACAACAACCCTACATATACTGGGCCACTACACAGTGTGGTCCGATGCCTGTCTGTGGTATGAAACATGTGTGTGTTCGCCCCTACAAACATGTAAGCTGATAGGATGACATACAGTGGAGTAGCATGTAACATCAGATAGAACAGGACCAAGAACAATGGCATCTACCTCAGTCTCTACACAGGCCAAGGTACATATTCACCACACACACACCATTGACATTTACCAGACTTACACATACCTCAGTACTGTACACACAACCAAAGAATGCCCAGGCTATGTCCTCAAATATACCCCCTACTATACATAACATGTGTAGCAGTCTGATATCTCACTGGCTTGTTAGCAGATATGCTGACAATGAATATGGTGTACAGAACATATGCACCCCCTACTGCATGACATATGTACAAAGGTTGACAGAGTTGTGGCTGGAGGTACAAACACAGGCCCAATATTGACATGTCACTGTGATAACCTCATATATTTACTGTCATAACAGGGTTTGTTGCAACAAATGTCCTATGAGGGATATGACGTCAGTAACTCTCCCGTCTGTCACCATATACTGACTGCAATCCTCACACTACCTTCTGCAGTTGAGAGATATGTGTTCTGTGGGTAACACAAGGAACACAAGGCACCTCACACTGCCCAGTCTGCAGATGACCCTACAGATGGGGATTCTTCATAAACATAACACAGACATGACAAGTATTAAAGCATGTAGGACAGCCATATCCACACACACCCTGTTAAACCAACATTACCTCAACTGTAGTATAGCAGCACTTGCAGTCTGTAGTCAAGACAGGCACATCCCCATCCTGTGTGTTATCCTGTTTCCACAGTGTTTGTTGTCAGAGGTAAGTCCCCAATCCATCTGTGATGCTGTTTGCCACACAACAGATCTAGTTCATGCTCACAGTAAATGAAAAGGCCCAACACTAACATGATGTTCCTAGATATTGGAGTGTGTTTCCATGCAATTGGCTATGGGAATGTTACCACAGCTGTTCCACATGCAATCAGCTAAAGTAGGGCTACAATTCATGCAGAGGCCATCAGCTGATCATGAGCATCACTTAAGATACACATGCTGCTGCCTAAGCAAAGCAGGTGTGGGTCTACACATCCACCAGAGAGGGGGTGGGAGAGGCAGACAAAGGCAAATACCTGCCAGGGAGGGGTGAGAGAGTAACACTGTAGCATGTTTGTGTCACACACCTACCAGCACAGGGTCTCAAACCCCTGACAACTATGAAGTGCTATCACAGTTAGATGCAGTTATTGGATGCGCCACATGGGTTACTTGTTATGGAGTACTCAGAACATATATGTGATAGTGAGTGACATGTGCAACAGGGATACGGTACATATAAGGTAGGTGATGTACACGTGCCTGTCTGCATGAACAGGTGTCAGCATCAACACAGCCACAGTCTCACAGGGACGCACACACATTTACACACTTGGCAGGGCCAGGAGTACAACTCATCAGTAGTGGGATTGCCACAACACATCACAGTGCAGATATCACATGTACCACATGGGTCATACGGAGGTCGTAAGGGCAAAGATTATAAGGAGGTGTCAGACATTGACAACATGCTTCAGTATGCCCATGGGGGTTGTAGTGAGTGTGAATGTGGCTATACGCACCATACAACACACACACACAAACATACTGGGTGCCAATACTGACATGTATGGGTGTATGACTGTATGGGTGTGTGGTGGTCAACTGTGCCAGCAAGCTATACAAGGGTAGGTGATGGGTATACCTTGGCATCACGCCACTTGGAAATGGTCTGCATTATGGCTAAGGGCTGTAGTTTCTGCATTTGCCCACACAGGTAGGTATTGTATCCCCATCCAGTCACCTGGGTGACTATTGTGTGTGGCCAATGCTGTACATCGCCTGCCATGTAAGTGTTCCTTAGTCCATGACATGGATGGTGTCTAGGATGTGCACACCTCCCACATGCATGTACAGTGACATGTGGAACTGTACCTGGGGTGTCTGGCCCATGTTGGGAACAAGGATTATCATCAGATGTGCCAGTCTTGCCCACCTGTGGCAGGAATTGGTAATGGGCAGCAGGTTTACCCTACACCTACATTGATAGCATGCTAACAGTATTCCCTGGTGTCTGTGGCATCTGTCCATACAGGGCATGTTGTCAGGCATGGTATGTCCATTGTGGGTCACATGTGAAGGCACCACAGGTGGTGCAGGTGTCCATTGGGGAACATGGGGGAGGTGCACAGTCTGCATCTATGTGCATATTGGACAGATGGGCAGGGTGACATGCCCTCTGTAGCCCACTACTATCACTCCATGGTCACTATCAGTGGCCAATATACAGTGTACTACCCACATATTGGCTGTTGCTTAGGCATGTGTGTGTATGAGACATGGATACAGAGTGTGATCTGTGTAATACTGGGGTTGCTAACTGTGATTGCCTGGCCTTGATGTCACATGTATGGGTATGGCTTTGCACCCCAACCTCTCAGCTATTCTACATTTGTTATCCCAGTATGGTTGACATTGTGATATATATAGTAGGGCTACCATATAAGAAATATGCAAAACCAACTCCATATTGGCCACGGGTGTCAAACACTCACAACCAGCTCCACACAGGATACAAGTTACACACACACACATGCCTGTCATGTCTTGGAGTAAAGCCCCTACCTAACTAGTTTATTACACTACAGCACTACGCAGTTATAGTATGCGCCATGGACATTACTGGACTACTGCTTCCCCGAAGGTGTATTTCACAATGGATGACTTCAGCAGGATTACCAAAGTAGGGCATTTCAAATGTACTGTGAGTGAGTACCCTAAAATGCATTGTTTCCTACACAGACAGTGAGACACACTCAAAAATCCATAGCCAACATGTGTGGGTATTGAACCCCTGACTGAGGTCTATATGACACTACAGCATGGTGCTGTTATACGACACAACACGGGGATTACTAGAGAGCTTCTTCCCCAAAGGTGTATTTCACAATGGATGACATCAGCAGGATTAACAAAGTAGGGCATTTGGAATGTATTGCGTGTGACTAGCCTATAATGCATTGCTCTGTACACAGACAATGGAACACCCACAAAATATCCAGAACTACCACACTCCAGCAGTGCACAGTTACCGGACGTGCTACAGAGATTACTGGGCTACAACCTTCCCAGAGGTGTATTTCTAGATTGCTGACATCAGCAGCCTTGGAAAAGTTGAGTATATAAATTGTAAGGAGTGTGAGTTCCCTAAAAAGCATTGATCTCTACACAGTCAGACCCATGCACAATTGCCATGTCTGGGGTTAGAACACCTACCTAACTACTTTATCACACTATAGCAGTACGCAGTTATAGCATGCCATGGTGATTACTGGGATATTGTTACCCCAAAGGTATATTTCACAGTTGATGATGTCAGCACACATGCCAAAGTAGGCAAATGGAGGTTGTAGTGCCTGTGAATGACCTCAAAAACATTGCTCCCTACTCCAACAAAGGAAAACACACAAATATTCACATTTACAATGTCTGGGAATAGAACCCCTGCCTAACTAGTTTATTACACTACAGCACTACGCAGTTATAGCATGTGCAACAGAGATTACAGGAATACTTCCTCCCCAAAGGTGTATATCACATTGGATGGCATCAGAAGCCTTGCCAAAGTTGAGTATATGAAGTGTAAGGTGTGTGAGTACCCTAAGCATTGCTCTCTACACAGTCAGACATGCACACAATACACATTTGCCAAGTCTGGGGTTAGAGCTCCTATCTAAGTACTTTATCACAATACAGCAGTACACAGTTACAGGACGCGCTATGGAGATTACTGGGCTACAATTTTCCCAGAGGTGTATTTCTAGGTGGGTGACGTCAGCAGCCTTGCCAAAGTTGAGTATATGAATTGTAAGGTGTGTGAGTACCCTAAAAAGCATTGCTCTCTACAAAGTCAGACAGACATGCACACAAACACACTCCCAGTTGCCAAGTCTGGGTGAACTCCTATCTAAGTACTTTATCATACTACAGCAGTATGCAGTTACAGGACGCGCTATGGAGATTACTGGGCTACAGCTTTCCCAAAGGTGTATTTCTCGGTGGGTGACATCAGCAGCCTTGTCAAAGCTGAGTATATGAATTGTAAGCTGTGTGAGTACACTAAAAAGCATTGCACTCTACACAGTCTGACACCCACACACAGTTGCCAAGTCTGGGATTACAATTCCTATCTAAGTACTTTATCACACTACAGCAATACGCAGTTACAGGATGCACTACGGAGATTACTGGTCTAGTGTATTTCACATTGGATGACCTCAGGCTTGTCATAGTAAGGCTATGGGGAGGCCGGTGTGTGAATGAGCCATAACCCATTCATCTAGGGGTTGACATGCCACATGCGGGCACACACGAGGTCATATGTCACAGGTACATGTATACAGCTGCTAGATGACTACTTCCTTGTACAGTCATATTGCACAGCTGGCACATGCACCACATAGTCTGCAATGCTGACAGATACTGGTAGCTAGTATCTGCAGTGAGTGCATCTGCACTTCATGTGTTTGGGGCCCTTTGGCTGTGTGCTGGGAGGGACAAGCCTGGATGGCTCCTTGTCACAGTCACCCTCTTCCACACATCTATGTACATCTACCTTTGGCTTATTATAGTGTGTTGTTCTGACATATATGTCTGTATTCCTATCCACTGTGTATGCAAGGCATGAGTGGTGCATACTGACAAGTGTCTGCACTAACAACTGCAACTGCCAGATATGTCTGGTCCACTGGTGTTTGCAGTCATGGCCTTCATGTGTTAGTGTGTGAGCATACCCAGTATGAGCTTTCAGTATGTTGTTGACTGACATTGCCTTCATTTCTCTAAGTATGTGAGCATGCCCAGTATGGCTGTCTGTATTGAATGTGTGGATCGTGTCCAGGTAATTTGTGCTGCAGTGCTGACCTTTGTGTTGTACACCGACAGGTAGCATGCTGTCTCTGCAGGGTATCCATCGATGATTTGGCTTTGACCGTTACTACATTTCTGCATAGGGGGAGCACACCTGAATGTTTCTACATTTCTACACAGGGGTGGGGGGGGCATACCTGACTGTTATTACATTACTATGTAGGATGGGGGGGCACACCTGACTATTCCTACATTTCTACACAGGGTTGGGGGGCAGACCTGACTGTTATGACATTACTATTTAGGATGTGGGGTGCACACCTTACACTTGCACGCATTTTCTATGAATACACTGGTATGGCAGGTACTCCATTTCATTCAGTATTGCTAACTATCATGCTGACTAGAGGCATACCAGTGTACTATGGATCGCACCTTTGGTTGCCCTACATATTATTGTCCGACTTCCTAACCTTCAGAACTAACATCCCACTGCCTGCCCTGCTATGGTCTGTCTGTGTCGGTGTGGGGGGAGGTTAACCATAGCTATCATTCTCAGGCCATGGCACAGGCTCTGTTTGGGTTTGTTTACACCTGTCCTGCTGGCTGTGACTGTTGTTGGGTATGTGAACCATCCTGACTAGCATGTGTGGGTCTTATGGACACACATGTCACTCAGCTCATTTCCTGCAGTGGGTTTTGTCACCTTATGTAGTACTGGCTACTATGGTGACTCCAGTATGTGTTACAGATGTCATGGTGCCACTATGGGTGTCTACTGTCTGCTGTCACAACATTCGGCCACCCAATTCCCTTGCATGTTCACATCCATACCATAGCTACAGGTAACAACACATTCTACTCCATTTGGTAATTGGTAGGTTGATTGACTTACCTTGAGGGTGTGCCAGACTTGCAAATGGTGCTGGAGAGCTGCCTATGTTGGATGCACATAGTACACTCCCTATACATGGTTTATCACAGTTAGTGTCATGTTTGGCATCCCTTTTACTGTATGTGCGAGTCAGAGAGAGGTGTCATTCCCTGGGTCCCTACTGTGTCAGTGCATGTGCTATGCATTGCCTCTTTGCCAAGGCCAGGGCATACTGGGAACACCTCCTTCTGCCTATTGGGGCAGGCTCAGGTTGTTCCTCATCTGAGTCACTCTGTGTCTGTGCAGGCCTTGGCATTGGTGGGGGGCTGTGTGGCCCTGCCCCATGCTGTTCCTGCTGCAGCTGTTTCCGCAGGATCATATTGTGTAGCATAGAACATAACATAACAGTTTGTGTACATGTAGCTGGTGAATACTGCAAGGCTCCACCAGATGTCTCCAGACACTGGAACCATGACCTGAGCATCCCAAACGCACGCTTTATTATATGTCTGGCCTGTGCGTGTGCCTCATTATGGTGTTGTTGTTCAGGTGTGTGTGCATTTCTGATGGGTGTCATCAGCCACGGCTCCAGTGTGTACCCAACATCCCCCACTAGGTGACCGTAGGGGATGTCCACACTGCCAAATCTTTGGTACAGCTGCATCAGATGCCATATGTGTGAATCATCATAGCTTCCAGGGCAGCCAGCACACACATTCATTATAATGCCTTGGCCATCACATACGACTTGGTAGTTGATGGAGGGGATGCCCCTGTGGTTGATGTAGGCCCTACCCTGCTCACTGGGTGGCGCTTTGATGCATATGTGCATGTAGTCTATAGCACCCACTACCCCAGGGTATTCTGCTAGTTGGTGGAAGAGATGCATATTGCTGGTTAACACCTCATGGGTGTTGAGGAAGTATACGTGCTCACTGGCATGTGCTGACATGGCATCCAGGAACTGGTGGACTACTCTGGATGCTTCTGCCTGTGAGATCCCCATGATATCCCCAGTTGTGCTTTGGGAGGTACCTGTGGCTAATGTACCTAGGGCTACACATACCTTGGTTTCCACTGGGATGGGTTCCCCTCAGTCAGTTTGGTGTGTCAGGTGTGGCCGGCACAGCTCAACAATTTGCTGTAGGAGGTCTTTGTCCACCCTATAGCACTCCACTATCTCCAGCTCATGTAGCCCCTGGTAGGTCACCATGGGTCTGTACACTCTTCTCCGTCTCCTCACTGTGGGTTGTTCGGCAGCATTGACATCCTCACCACCCTCAGCCTCTTGCACATGTTGTTCTATGTTACCTGCTTTAGCCCTTCTCATTTAATAGATTTGCTTGTTAAAATTTCCCCGCTTTTATACACTGGTGGTGTAGAGTGTGGGAAAAACCAAAGGGGAAGGTGTATGCTTATTTTATAGTAGTGTTCTGGGCTGGGCTGGTCTGCTGCCTGTGTAATTGGCTGGTCTGATACATTTCACCTGCCAGCCAAGCTAGTTCACCTTGATTACCTTCCTATTGCTGTTTTCCCTTCCCATTGACTCCCTGTTTAAGCTCGTGTGCCCGCCGCACAAACAGAGTGCTCAAATGTACACACTGCTGCTATTTCCTGGTTTAACTTCTTTTTTCTTCCTGTTAAACCTGATGTGCGGCGCGCACACCTGCTTAGCCTTCATAAACACTGCTAGGCAGGTTTAGACACACCCCCTAGCTTAGCTCTGCTAAGCTAGCAGCAAACCCAAGCCACAGGGCTCCAGTCCACTTACACTATGCCTGACAAACGCCTCTATGATGTCACCTACCTGCTAGGCTTGCACCCAACTATTCCTACTCTTACACTGTTGGGACCTGCCTCACATGCTGGGGAAAACTGGGATTCACTATCCTTCCCCTCATTTGCATAGGATTGCCTGCTAATGCATAGTTACATGTCTCACACTGAGCCTCCCCCCTTAGCAACCATTACTCACTGGCCTGCTAGTCTTCTGCCTGCCATTGACTTGAATGGCAGAATACTGATTTTAGTTGGAATGCTTATTTTAGGTTTATTTTCTTATCCCCCCCCCCTCGATCCCGTTTGCACGCCGCTGCCCTATGCTTAAACAGCCGAGTTCAGCGAAAAAAATAAAATAAAAGTAAATTTTTTAAATTTTCTGTGTGGTTTGCAATGCCAATGGCCTTATACTTGGCCAATGGCATGCTTCCACAATGATACGCAGCCTTTATTTGGAGCTGTCATGTCTCCATTTTGTAATTTGCAGAAATAAACTCGGTTACTAACCGAGTACATTTCTGCAGATAGCACTTGTCTTGCACAGACTATTGCAAGCTTCCTGGATTGCAAAATCACCTCATTTGCATGGATTTCTCCTGCAGATGAGGTGATTTGCATACCAGGGCTTAGTCCATGCATGATTAGTGCAGGAGCTCTCGTGCACGCCCCTGCAGGCTGTTCCTGGATCACACGGCAGACATATTGCCTGGTAGAGCTCCTTTACTAATCATGCACACCGTGCAGGCCATAGAGAATCCAGGGGATTTTTTCAGTCAGATGTGCAGGTCCTCCATATGTTCCTTTTATACTTTTTTCTGAATTACAGTTTGAGTCACTTCAGTAGTATAAGGCAGTTATAGTGGAGCTACTTTTTGAATAGGGCTTGATGAGGTTTCATTAGGTTTACAAATGGGCTGATTTGTGTATCCTTTTCCGCTGTAGTTCTGAAGTGACTTTTAATATTTTTTTAAGGCATCAAGTAAAGTTTTTCAACTGTTTAATAATACAATGATAGTTATCTCGATGATAGTTATGTTATTTACTTTTTTGCTTGATTTTTACCTCATGCCTGCCCTGACAGTCTCCTGTCATTAAGACATTATTCCTTCACTGGAGAGCATTAATCCAGGGAGCCATGAGAATGCTTTGTGCTCTTGAGGACATAAATGAAAATGATCTTATGGCCTAACTTTGCCCCTGGGAGTGACATGAACAGCTGTGCCACTGATTTCTATTGCCATTTTGGGGGGAGTTGTTTCGACTTTTGTGTTCTCTCTTTAGGCTGTCCTTTGTATTTTGCCAGCTTTGTTTAAATGTTCCATGTATTGCACCAACACTTTCCATTTATCACAAGCCACATGGCTTAAATTTCTTATACTTGGAGTTGTACTACTTCTACTTTTTCTTGAAATAGTCTCTTCCTTTGTGGTCTTCCGAAAAAAGTCTCTTTCTTGACTTGCTATGGTTATTGTGCTTATGTTTATTGACAGGAGATTTCTGGTTTTGTCTCAGAGAACAAGGCATTAGAAAGTGCAAATCTGAAAATAAAATCATGTCTTGGGATAAATATTGGTCCTATCTCATTTTATTGGGAAAAGATTACATCATTTTTGGTGCTCCGTTTACCAGGTCTGGATACCTAATAGTCTTTGGAACACAAATAACCAGCTTCATATGTATGAAAATAATCTGCCTGCCTGCTCTTTTGAGGTACCTCTTCAGGTTTGAGAGTTCATACATAATCTTCAGAATCCCCCAAATATACCAGCAGACCCATAAGGTTCACAAAGCAGACAAGCCTCAGCTGCCTTCTCCAGGTTCCAAAACAGTATATGAAACAATGGATGATTTGGTACCTAAAATTGTACTATAGGCTGTGAAAAGAAAATTTTCTGTTCATCAATCCAAATCACAGTCTGTCTTCTCTAGCTGATAGAGATAACCACCCAAATGTTATGCCCTGTACTAACACATATGCCTCCTTTTCCTGAATTTGACAGAAAGTTTTTGAATACCATTGTTAGGGATTAGAAGAGGCTATGCACATCCCCTTTCTCATCTGATTCTAAGACATATGGGGTAGTTTTATTGTGCTTTCCCCTTTAAGTCTTACACATTTTCCTTAGTTGCACCTGTTTCTTGTGCTAGTCCCAAGTTCGTGAGCACTCCACCACAGCATGTTGATGATAGAAGCTTGTCAGTGCAATTGTGATGCCATTTTTGTTATGTAGGCATCTGTGTCAGATTTGCCACTGGTATTAATGTCTTCAGTGTCATCTCACCTGGTGCCAATGAGCTTTATAGCCTTCGCACTCAGGACACTGGAACCACATTAAGTCCTGGACTTGTTGGTTCCAGTGCTGGTGCTGATTTGTCTGGCAACTCACCAGTCAACATTGAGATACTCAGAACTGGTGTACAGACGACATCTGTTATGACACTGACCATGCAGTCATTTTCTGTCTGAGTATGAGCACCTGTAAAACACTCAGAACATCACTTTCAGAGACCCTTGGCTAACCAGCTTGTCATTCAGCAGGACAGATGTATCCAAGACCATTTGAAGCTTTCCAGTTAAAAAAAAAAGAGTAGTAGCCAGACATTCTTGCACTTTGTCGTCAGACTTGATGCTTCCAAAGTTTGCAGGAAGTCCACATATGACTCCCACCAGATATAAGCTGCACTGGCTATTGATGATGATGAAGAAGATTCTTCATCACCCCATCACTGACATCATATTTGGGGAGTTCATAGAGATAATGAGGTGGGAGGATGGTTTATAGATTCTGTGTTCTCTCCAAAGAGAAAGCTGTAGAAGGCCTTTTGATAATTCAGCAGCCGTGTTAGGAGGGCTCTTCACTGGTAGATATGCTTAAGGTGGCCATCAGTGTAGTATTGAAAAAATCCTGATACAGTGGCTCCTGTTCCGTGTAAATCTGGTATGACTGTATGGATGCTAAAGACTGGAGCATTTGGTTAGGGGCTTCTAAATCAGAGGTTGAGTGTAACAGCATCCCTGAAAAGACTACGTTCCCTAAACCCCTGTGGTCTATATGATAAGGAACTTAGAAATGCGGACTGCTCAGTCTCAGGGAAGCATAATGTATTTCCTTCACATGACCAACTTCAAGTGAGACTCTGTAGATGAAATGCACCAGTGACTTGAAATATTACCAGATCAACCACATAAAGAAAAATTGCCATCTCAAGCGGCAACTGTCTCCCTATTCAAATCTCAATCTGCTGATAATTTTACTAGAGCTGTACGATCCATCCAGCGCCCACAGATGCAACAGCATGCTTGGCTAAGACTCCATGATTTCACTGAGTGCACTGAGGTGATCTTCATGAATTTCCTTGACTCTTTGACCCTTAAGTGGCAGCACACCTGGAGGTGATGGAAAAAGAGGGCAAGCCCCCTCTGCTGTTAATCTGAAATTCCAGCCTCTTCAACATTCCTTCTCTAGGATGTAAGGGGAGTGCATCATATTTGGTGGAGATGTAGACAACAAATACCAAGGCAAATTCATGGGAAAACATCCTGTCAAATTCAAATGGAAAGGTTCTTGGTTGGGGGGGAGGTTAATAGTCTACCTTTGTGGGATAATATTTCAGTTACCTGGAGTTTAACAGGTATTTTGATGCAATGAAAAAAAAAAAACATTTTAAGAGCAGCGGGTCTTTCATTGAAGTGGTTGGACAGACCATTCTACACTGCTGTATAACTCTGGAAGTGATTAGAATTGGAAACATTTCTCATCCAACCAGTATCATTTTCATGAGTGACTTTAATTACTCCTCTATTAACTGGAACTCATATACAACACCAAACGTGCAGTCACATAGATTCCTGGATTTTGTAAATACAAACTCCCTGGACCAGATTGTCAATATGTCAACCAGGGGTGCTAATATACTGAATCTGGTCCTCGATAATATGGAACAGTGCTGCACACCCCCTAGTGTAATGTCTTATTTGGTAAGGTCAGACCACAAACTGTCGTCTTTGATGGAAAAGTAAAACCCAAAATCCCAGCTAACCATGGAATGTTGAGGAACTGCTCTAAGGCTAACTTCTTACTATTAAGTGATAAGCTGGCAAGATTTCGAGCCCCCATAAACCCTGACACACTGCTGCCTACACAGAACTGTTGACAGAAACCCTATACATGCATGTTAATAGCTGCATAAAAGCTGTGGTACCAACTAGGAAAAAATGGACTAGCTAGGTAATAATAATGACATTCCAAACTTCCGCCCTATTGCTATCTTATCCCCTATTTCTAAGCTTCTTGAAAAATATATCCACCAACTCTTACCCTATCTCATCAACAACCAGCTTCTTACCCCCAGACAGGATGGATTCAGACACGGTCATAGCACCTCCACTGCCCTCCTCTCCTTCCTTGAAACAATTAACAAAGCCCATGATTCCGACCATTTCATGTCCACCCTTCTCCTCGACCTCTCCAAAGCATTTGACACTATTTTCCATAACCTGCTTCTTAATAAACTCACCAAACTAAACCTTTCCCCTTCCTGTACCAAGTGGTTCTCCAGCTACCTCACAACCAGATAATAAGCGGTCAAATGGAATAAAGCCACTTCACCTTCCTTAATACCCCCACAGGTGTCCCCAAGGTTCCATTTTAGGCCCCTTACTATTCACCATATTCATTAACGACGTCTACCAAGCCATTCCAAACTCCAGCCTCATCCAATATGCCGACGACTCTACCATTATCTAGCCCTCCCCTTCTATCCCCACTCTAAATAAGCTTACCCAAACAGCCTTCTCCTCTACTGAGCAGTGGATGCTAGACAACCATCTGACTCTTAATGCAACCAAAACTAAACTTATGTTATTCACCACCTCCAAAACCTCCTCCCTAGATAAACATTCATTTATAATCACCAGCAAAACTAATACTCCCCTAGAAATAGTCTCTGACACTAAACTACTAGGAGTACTCATAGATGATCAACTAAAATTCGACAAACATTTACACGTAAGAATAAAAAAAAAACACAAAAAACTTGGTAATTGGTCTATCTCTCCTTCCACTAGGCCCATACTAGCCAATACTTATCACATCCCATCCCTCCTCTATGGTGCATCTATCCTCACCAACCTGCAATCCTCCCTCAAAACAAAACTCTCCTCTTGCTATAACAAGATATCAAAATTTGCAGCAAGTCACAGAGCTATTTCTCACCATTGTAATTCTCTTCACCAACTAAACTGGCTTGAGCTACCTAACCTCCTCACTTATACCCAACTCATCCAAGCACAAAAAACTCATTTACAACCCCTCTCTTTGTTCCTCACTAGCCACTACCTTTGAAATGTATGAACCAGAATGACTTCTAAGATCTAATTCCCAAAAACTTGATAAATTGCACAAAACCACATGTCCAGCTGGGAATCACCTAACGTCCTTCTCTCTTGCATGCCTCTGGAATTCTCTACCATCTCTTATCCGCATCACAAACAGTCTCTTCTCATTTAAAACCTTGCTGCACTCACACCTAAGTTCACACTGTAAATGCTTCTGTTCCCATCCAACCTAATCTTTCTAATATCACTTCCTACTCTCCTAGAACTAAATACGCCATCACTGCCTCCTATAATTCCACAGTTCTATTGAACTATTTGACCAACTACTTAACAGTTACCCTGTGATGCTACTTTTGTGTAAAAAGTGTTTTTTATTGCTGTTTTACAAACTATACTGATGCATTCTAGCATTGTTAACCTTTTCTTATTATATTTACTTTGTATTCCTATGAGATAATCTGTAATGTAAATGTACAATATGTAATATGTATTTGTATTTTTCTGGAGCTTTTGTCACCAGGACTCTATTGAAAATGGGCTCCTTGTAGCTCAGTTGGACTATCCTGGCAAACAAACTGCAAATAAATAAATAAAGGCCCCATGGTGAAATCATAACTTCAATAGGCCATGTAACAGGAGGAGGACAATCATGGTAAAAATTAGGAGGTGTAGCACCCAGCAATGTAAAAGTGCTGTCACCAAACTAAAAAAGAAAAACAAAACTAGCAGTCCAAAATGTATTGCAGCAAAAGTTTTAATATTTAAACATACATGCAGAGCTTTTGATCCTCATAGACTTTTTCAATGAAGTATTTAATATATACATATACATATACACAACCTAGCCAGCCTATTAACACAGTGTGACATTATCTGATTAGTTAAATAGCAGCATTTAAAAAAGAATAGCAGGCATCAATCATATATACAATAAATAAATAAGTACAACCATAAAACTCCATCAAAATATTGTCAATAGAAAGTGTTAAAAGTAAGAATATTACCATTAGAAAATGAGATGTATGTATGTATATACATATATACATACTTATATTGCCTGGACAGCAACACTAAACAAAAGAATGTTTCTGTTTTAATATTGGTTTTATACGGTTCATTGAATTTAAACCTGGTCTTGTATCAGCCCTAAAATGATTTATTCATCTATACTCAGCAAGCCCTGTCCTATTAGTAATATCATCCCCTCTTCTATTAGGATAAATGTGTTTAAATGCAATGAACAGTATTAAACCAGTATTAAAACAGAAACATTCTGTAAATGCCCAGGGAATTAAAATGTTCACATTTCATTTTTAGTGGTAGCATTCTTAGTGTTACCACTTTCTATTGACAATATTTTATGGAGTTTATTGGTTGTATTCATATATTTATCATACATACATGTGTGCTTTAATTTTTTATATTTACTTTTTATATACATATACTAGTTTGATGCTGCTATTTTATGCTGCTGCTATTCTTTTAAATGCTGCTATTTAACTAATGAGATGATGTCACACTGTGTTAATAGGCTGGCTAGGTTGTGTGTGTATATTTTGAACACCATAATAGGGCTAAATCTTTGTTTTGCATTGAAAAGTAGTCCATGAGGCTAGAAATCTTTGATTTTATGTTTAAATATTAAACTTTTAGCTCCAAAATGATTTTGGAATACTATTATTTTTGGTTGCTTGTAGTTTTTGGATTGTTGGACTCATCAACATAAACAAACAACTCAGAAGACAAATAGTCTAATAAAGCCAAATTAGAGATAAATGTGGCCTCCCAGGCCAAGAACAACCACAAGGCATAGCTAATTCCACAACCTCAAAGTCAATACCCAGTTGTGTACAGAGCTCATGGTTAATAGAGTCACCTGTAAAGAAGAAAATCTAAAGATTTTTGAAAGGTATAAAAAAGAAATATGGACATGGGAAAGAGAGAGAGATGTGATATGGTGAAAAGGCCAAATTATTCAAAACAATAACGCAACCCCAAAGATATTTGAAGAGAAATACAGGCAAAGGCATTCAGCTATAGAAAACTTCACAACACAAAAAATAAGATCAGAAAGAGGGGAATGTAGAATAGAAGATTAATGGAGTAGAAGTTAAAAGCTGAAGTTAAGGAATACTTCTGAAGTAAAGGATTAGTGTAGAAAGTCTAACACAGGTTTTTTTCATAGCATGATGGAACAAAGAGTTAAGTAAGAAGAAACAGGAGGAGCAGGAGACATTTTAAGAAAGAGAAAAAGAGTTAATATGGTGCAATATTTATGCAAAGGAGAAAGCAAAACTAATCAATCCAAAAAAGAGCAGCACCAATGACATTTGAAGAGAAATACAGGCAAAGGCATCCAGATACAGAACATTTTACAATACAAAAAATAAGAAAACAAAGAGGAAAAGTAGAAAGAGGATTAGAAATGGAAAAGTTAAAGAAATAGAAACTGAGGTTCTGGATTACCTGTGACGTGAAGGATTTAGTGTAAAAAAATCTAATTTTGACAACATTACAGCAGGAAAGAACAATGCCTCAAATTAAGGAGAAACCAATGGAGCTGGAAACATCTGATCAGTTGCCATGTGAAGATACATTGGAACCTTCCATAGGAAACCAGTACAAATGTTCAGTTGGAGTTGCACAGGAAGGGAAGGAACAGGAAATTAACATTGACACAGTGTTGTGGAGTGATCAGCCAGTGAGTTCCAATATGATACAGGATGAAACTGAAGAGAATGTGGCACAGGAAGTTGCTCTGGAACTTTTGGCAGAATGCACACAGGAAATGGAGAACAAAGAATGTGCCCTCAGTTTGGAAGAAACTGATAGAAAAGAAGAGTTACTTGATTTAATAGAGATGGGGAGACATATTAAGATCAATGAAAGAAACAGTCTACAGCAAGTCATTAAAACCCATAAAGTTAGAAATTTGATAAAGCAAGTGATCACAGTAATTAGGGTTGTTCATAGAGATTCATGTGATAAAACAGAAGTAAATACAATATATTACTGTGCAGCTAAAGTAATAACAGATAAAGTCTTACCGGAAAAACACAGTGTAGTTAGGGAAAGGAAGGGCATAAATCAAATGCCATCATGGAAGTATCAAATAAAGAAAACTGTAAAGCAATTAAGACAATGAGGTGGCACTTTAGAGTATAGAAGGGGGAGCAGATCAGCCAAAATACTCAGACATGATAAAAGCAATGCACAGTTTCAGAACAGATCAGGATCTATCCTGCACTATCTAAAATAATGAATAAAAAATATCAGCACAGACAGAAAAAGTTAGAAGATATGCAGATAAATATAAAGGAAAAGTACAAAATAAACAATTTATTGATAACTCAAAAAAGTTTTAGCGAGAATTGCAAAACAAGGCAAAAGGAATTGAAATAGATACAGTTTGAAGAGCTATCTATGAAGATCCTGTGGAGCAGAACAATGATGCTAAATAAATAGAAGTAAAAGAAAGAGAATGTTTGTTTGTGTCTTTTTGGCTTTTTCTGGTTAGGGGTCGCCACAGCGGAAGTCCGGTCCGCTAATGATTGGTATTTGATTTTTACGTGCCGAGTTGCCAGCCCTGATGCACAACCTTCAACGAAGGTATGCCCATTCACGCATGTCTCCACACAGAAGACGCTCTAGCTGAGAATCAAACTGGACAGCGTCTTACTGCAAGGTGACAACGCTACCGCAGCACCACCACCATGGAATAAGAAGTTCAAATGTACAGGATGTGAAATGGGATGAAGTAACGGCCAGAGAAACTGAAACTGAAAATTTTCTGATGGATAGAAGGAGCTGCATGCTGTACTGTACTTGATTGGACTGGACTGGAACCAAAGTCTTCTTAAGACGCAAAGTCTTGCTGACTGTTTACAGCTGAATCAGAGACACAGAGTTTTGTATGACTGCATCTTGTTTAAGGCACCAAGCCTTGCAAATTGCACACTAAGAAAGAAATATATTTTGCAGCACAATACTATTTTACTGTAAGCACAGTTACTAATAAATAACTTATTCTTGTAACAAACAGCATGTACTCTTCTGTCAGTTTACAGATTTAATGTGCAAAGTTTTTTTCTAAACTAACAATATAGATTATGGCTTTGCATTCTCCAATTACCTCAGAACAAGTGTGTTCCTACCAAATACATCTAACATAGTTTGCTTTACAGTTCTTATATACTGTTCTAGTCATGCACTTTAGATTCTGTTTTTTCCTCATTTGTAAGGAGCTTCTGTGGGAAAATACATAATGTCTGTTTTTAGGCTTTCCTGATGTCCTTTTGTGATTTACTTGTAAGCACTTCTGCTGATATGAGAATTCACTCAATATTTGCTTTTCAGAATTGTTTTCTGCTGAGTCTATAAAAAGCCATGTCCATTTATCTGTAAGGAATTATGTCAAGCCTTTCAGAAAATATTTTGTGGAAAACATGTACTACTGATTTTATAAAACATGTCCATTGACAGAAGTCTGTAAGGAAGAATCTGTGAGAATACTTCAAACTGTTCTGCTGCTGATATTGAGAAAAACATGTTTTTTCAGGAATTGTCTTGTGACCATTAATAGATGTTCATTGTTTTTCACTTATTTCAGCCAGAGTTATATCACACAGCATGAATGCCATTTTACATTGCTAAGCTATATTCCTACATTAAAGCAAACATTTTATTTTATGCTTTATCTTTCAGCATATTTACAGCAGAATTAATTTCAATCTTTTATTCACAGTTAAATATACTCTAACTGAAACAAAGTTAAAAAAAAGCTCCTACTTGGAAAACCCCAGAACCAGACGCAGTATCTAACTTCTGGCTAAAAGTATTACCATCTTTACATGCAAATTTAGCCATGAGTAAGAACTGTTTTTATGCACACCCCAAAAAGACACCAGCCTGGTTAACAACAGAAAAAGCAATGCTCCTACTTAAGAGTGAACTTGCAAGCTATCCTAAAAACTATAGACCAACAACTTGCCTTCTGACGACCTATAAACTATACACTGGAATTGATGCCAATAGTGTTTATAGTCATTTAGAAGAAAACTCAATCATGGCAATAAAACAGAAGGGTAATAAAAGAAAGTCATATGGAACAAAGGATCGTTTGATGTTAAAGTCATAATGGAGAACTGTAAAAAGGGGAGGAGTATAAGTATGGCATGGACAGACTACAAAAAAAGCATTTGTTAGTATCTCACATTCATGGATAAAAGCATGCTTAAAAATGTATAAGATACACCCTACTCTGATTGATTACATTACAGCAACCATGAAACAGTAGCAAACCACTTTGCAGTTATGCCATGATAAAGGACAAATTATTATTCCAAGGATAAAAATCCAAAGGGGGATAGTCCAAGGTGGCTGTGTGTCACTGCTGGTCTTTTGTCTTGCCATTAAACCATTAAGCAGTCTATTTAGCAGATTAGGTCATGGCTACAATTTTGTTCCCAGAAAACAACAAAGTGTAAAGACTTGTCTTCTTTTTGTGGACAATTTAAAACTGTCTAGCTAATCAGATGAGGAACTGAAAGCACAACTGCAAGTGGTCAATACTTTTTCAGATGATATAAGAATGTCATTTGGTCTTGATAAATGTACAAAAGCAACCTTTAAAGTAGGAAAGCTGCAGTACCAAGAAAACATCAGTTTGGGACAGGAATGTGATATAAAAGAATCAGAGCAAGAGGGAGTGTATAAATACTTGGCAATTGATGAAGGATCAACAATAAAAGATGAACTAATGCAAATAAAGCTTAGTAATGATTATTTTCGAAGACTTAATACTGAGAACAACTTTGACATCTGGGAAAAAATTCAAAGCTATAAACCAATTTGCTGTTCCTGTCTTAATGTACAGTTTTGGAGTGATTGACTGGCTGCAAAAGGTGTCGGATAGGGTGGATAGGAAAATAAGCATATCTTTGTCAAGCAGGGATGAAAATCAAACCAGATGTAGATAAAACTCAGGCAGCAACTGAATGTGCCAAAAAACAAAATAAATAATATAAGATGAAGGATCAGATGAGAAGGCAAGACGTGGAGAATGGATAAATATAGTTGTAAGTATATAAAACTCTTTGATCAACTTCATGTTGATTAAGATTGAATGCAGGAATGGTTAAGGAGAGGTGAATTTAAACAAAAGAAAAGTTAATATTGGCAGCCCAAGACAGTGGACTATGTATACTTTGGTTCCCAAAGTCCATTGAGCATGTGGGAGAAACAGACAAATGTTGGTTTTGTAAAACAGAATTAGAAACAGTCGTATATCTTGTTGCTGCTTGTAATGCACTAATGGCAGAAGGATTATTTACTGAAAGGTAAATGTGTCAAGATGGTTGCATTGGGGATTGTGCAAGCATTATAATACTGAAGTAGCTGAAAAGCACTAGAAACATTAGATCCAATGCAATCCAAACCTGACTTTCAGATGACTGCCAAGTTACTTCCTAGAACAAGGTACTCCTGTCACTGGATCCAGTCCCTGACAGGGTACCTTCTCCATTTTTAGAAAGATCCAATTCTCCATCTATATACTCCACTCATTCTTCCAGAAGCCTTACAGAAGAACATGTGGAGAGACTGGTGAAGAAAATTCTCTTGGTGCAGAGCTGTTTTAGTGTTCCTTTGGCTCCTAGCCTCTGTATCAGGAGAAAATCATATGTCTGTTACTCCCCCTTTATAGATTCCTCCTCTGACTCCTGTTGCTTCAGACTTCTTGGATTCAAACCATCTGGATGCATCCTCGGATCCAAGATTTTCTCTGAGAGCTCTGGTCCTGTCGGATCCAGAGAGCTCCCAGAGCCATACTCTGCCTGTCAGATCTGAGGTGCTGCATTCGACTCCAAAGCTTTTGGAGCCATCTCTGCACCTCAGAGCCTTGGCACTGGACAGCTTGCATCTGGCTTCCTCCTTGGAGGTTTTGCCTGGGAGCAGGGGAGATCTATGATTCAGATGGTTGTATTCTCATATATGACATCCTCTCTCTCTCTCTCTCTCTCTCTGAGCCACTCTGCCTTCAAGGATGCAAAAAGAGTATTTTCTACCTCAACGGTTCTGATGGATCCAACCCCCTTAGATCCTAAGTCTTCTTCCATGATGTCTCAGTGCTCAGAGCCTCATCATCTCCTTCCACATAGACAGCCAGTACCAAAACACCAGGCTCATGCCCAAGGAGGTGTAATCTCCTCTTCTGATACTTCCCCAGATCACCCCACTGAGGAGGTCCCTAAGAAAAGGACATGCAAGAGGAACCACATAGACTCCAGAGGAGTCCATCACTGAAGACACAGATTTTGATGAAGGTGAAGGGTTCCATGACATCTCCTGAAGATGTCTCATTTGGAGACATCTTAGAAATTCTTAGAGAGGTGTTTGGATGCCCAGCAACCCTATGTCTGAGGAATCTGTTCTCCTGGAGGCTTTTGGTACTGGACCCTCTACCTTCTGCATGACTTTGCCTGCAATGAACTCATTGGCTTGATCTCATGTCAGGTGTGGAAAGACCCTGACACTATAGAACCCATTCTTTGCAAAATAGGAAAATGGCACCACCTGTGGATAGGCAGTTTTGGGGAAAGGGAGTTCCTGTTAATGTCACGGTCATTGCAGTGGCCACCAAGAAGGAACTAGCTGAGGAAAGTTCCACTGCCCATCCCCCAGTAGGGAGTCATGGGTGATGGACTGATTTGGGAAGCATGTCTATGCTTCAGCAACCTTTGCTTTGAGGTCTCTGAACTATTTGGCACACTTAACTCTGTGATCAAATCCCTCTGTAGTCTAGTAAGGAAATACCCTCTCATGTGCTGTTTATGATGAAGTTTAGGCATCTGTTACTTCCCAGCTGACAACCCTACAGTCCATATCCAATTCATCCATGAGGCTGATTTCACATGTAGTGAAGGGAACCTCAACAGCAGTGGTTCAGGCATTTCCATAAGGAGCGACACATGGATGTGCCTCTGTGAGTTTGAGGAGCCTTTCAAGTCCTCTTTCATCAATGCTCCTTTTGACAGAACGTCATATTTGGCCCCAAACTAAAAGACACACTGTCCAGGTGTAAAAAGATGGAAAAACCCTGTCTGCCATGGATGTGTGTTTCAACTCCTCAATGAACATTTTTTAGGAATCAATGAGGTGGTTGAAAAATGTGGTCCAACAAGTCTCAGAGTCCTTTTCAAGACAAACATGTAGGAGGTTACCCCAGAGGTAGAGGAGGAAACTCTAATGGACGAAGATACCCCATGGCAGAACCAGGTTTTCAGAGAATCATTCTTTGACAGACCCTAGCATCACTCCTAAAAGGAGGCCTGATTGGTCACCTCTTGAGATGGTTGCAGGACAATTATCCCTGCACCAGAGAGCCGGGCTAGATAAAGCAAAAGAAACTTGGGTGCATAGGATTATTTCCAGATGCTATATAATACCCTTATCTCTTTCATCTCCAATCTCAAGAAAAATTCCCAATGTTCCACCCAGTCAGAGGGAATGAGAAGCATTTCAAATATAATAGTTGCTAGAAAGAGACATCCAAGAGGTCCTGCCAGAACTAATAGAATCTGAGACATACTCAAGGTTCTTTTTGGTGCCAAGGAAACCAGGGGACTGGAGACCAGTTCTGGATCTTGCCAAACTAAACAAGATAGTTTGAAAAACCAAGTATCGGATGGTCACAGCTCAGTCCATTTTCCCCTTTCCGGGCAAGGACAACTGTATGTGCACTATAGACCTATAGGATGTGTACTATCATATAAAAATGAACAGATGATCCAGAAGGTACTTATGTTTCTGGCTGAGAGCCAGTCATTATCAGCTCAGAGTACTGCTCTTTGGACTCACCACAGCCCCCAGGGTATTTGCCAAGTGCATGACAGTAGTAGCAGCTCACCTGAGGATTCTGAGGGTTTCCAAGCAGTCCATCACCTTTTGTGGCTCAAAGGAATAAGGCAGGTAGCTTGTGTGATGATGTGTTCAGGGTTCTAATCCCTAACTATCCAGATATTTCATTCGCTCAGAAGACCTTAACCTGGTATGTGACATCAACAGAACTTGCTGGAGAGACAGATTTGTCTCACAGAGGTTTCTCCACCTTTGGAACAAGCTTCCAGTTCATGTTAAACAAAGCACCTCTTTGGCCCTATTTAAGTGCAATTTGGATGATTGGATGGGTAACCAGAAATTCACACCTGGGATTTCACCTGTGTCCCCCTTGGAAAGGAGCAATAGGTCCTGATTTTACTATCTGCTTGAACCAGACACCCTTGGGAACATGAGTTGAACTTGGCTAGGCTTGTAACGGCCCTGGGGCTGTTACACTATTAACCTGCTATGATCCATACCTAGATGACAGGTTCATTTCTGCTCCGACCAGGCATCAACTCATATGGGCAAGAGATCAGGTTCTCCAAACTTGCTGTCTTCTCGGGATAACCATAAACTATGACAAGTCTCATCGGCAACCAGCTCAGAGTTTGGAGTTTATAGGAGCAATTTTCAATACAAAAACAACCACTGCTTCCCTTCCAGTACTGAGAGTTCAAACTATAAGATTCCAAGTCAAAAAGATAATCAGCAGCACCTCAGTTTCAGCCAGCCTGGTCCTTCAGGCTCTGGGTTTAAGGCCACCAGCAATAACATTAGTTCCACTTGCCAGGCTTTATATGATAATTCCTCAATGGATGTTAGCTCATACTCAATGGTTAATCCTTTATCAGCCTATATCTTACCAGATGAGATCTCTCTTGCAGGTGTAAATGCTTCTTAAGTGGTGTATTCATTCAGACCAGGTTCTACAAGGTCATCTGTTCATTTTCTTTCAGCCCAAGGCCATAGTGACCACTGATGCTTCCCAGCTTTGGTAAGGGGCATTACCTGGGAAAGACAGTCCAAGGCACCTGGTCCACTGAGGAGGCCCATTTGCATATAAATGTCCTAGAGATGAGAGCAGTGCTGTTAGTGTTGCAAGCATTTCAGAATTCTCTCCCTTTAGGGACAATTGCAGTGCAGGCGGACAACATGTCAGTCATTTGGTATATCAACAAACAGGGAGGAGCCAAATCCTACCCATTGTGCCGAGGAGCTGTGTGTGTGGCAGTGGGCAATCTCTTCCAATCTCTTTCTTTTAGCAATTCACATTCCAGGGAAATCCAATGTGATAGCAGACAGATTGAACAGATGCATTCTTCTACCTCACAAATGGTCCCTCAACAAAAAGATTGCCAACACTGTCTTCCATCAATGAGGCCAGCTTTACTGCGATCTATTCACGTCCCCCCTGATCAACAAATGTAGCAGCTGTTTTGCCCTAATCTGAACCCCCTAGTAATGCTCTATTTCACAATTGGACCCTCCAAACTCCGTTATGCATATCCTCCCACTCTACTAATTCCCAAAATTCATCAGAAAGCTACAAAACTGAAGAGCAAAGTCTTCCTCATTGCCCCTTACTGGCCTTGACAAATTTGGTTTCCCTTCCTTTGGCCTCACCTGATTCACCCACCTTGGTTTCTAGATCTGACTGTGGACCTCTTGTTTTCCCTGATAGGTATGATACATCCTGACATAGTAAACCTTAGAATGACTGCCTGGTTTCTCTAGTTCCATTAATAGCCAGACAACCTATAGTCTCTTCACTTGTCCATCATATTCTTTTATCCTCCCACAAACCTTCCACCAGGAAACTGTACTTAGCAAATGGAAGAGATTTGTTTTTTTTGGGCTCAAAAACATAATGTTGAATGTTTTACAGCCTGCATTCATAACATCTTGGAATTTCTAATGCATCATTTTGAAGAGGGACCTATTCTACTGTTAAAGTTCAATTAACAATGATATTTAGTTTTAATATTGGAATAAATGGTTCTTCTGTAACATCTCATAAGTTGAGCAAAGAGTTTTTGAAGTCACTCTACTCTTAAGCCCCCCCCCCTGTAAAGATTTTTCTCCCCTTGGGACCTAAATCTTGTGCTACAGTATCTTATACAGTCTCCTTTTGAACCCTCAGCTACATGCAAACTTAAATATCTTTCATGGAAAACTATTTTCTTAGTAGCCATTAACTCTGCCAGAAGAATTTCTGAGATCCAAGCATTGTGCTCAAATCATCCATATTTGATTTTCCATAAATACAGATTTACCTTACATAGCAACCCGTCATTTTTTCTAAAGGTGGAGTCAGAATCCATTATAAATCAATATTTTAATTTGCTAGTATTCTTTTCCAACTACGGAAAATACATTATACATTTATTAGATATTCATAGACAGTTGCGTTTTTACGTATGTAGGAGTAAAAACATCAGAAATTCTGACCAGTTATTTGTTTTATATGCAGAACTGACATTGGGTAAACCAGTTACCAAAGTTACTCTGTCTAGATGGATAACAAATTGCATTTCTTTTGTGTATAGCAAATTGGGCATTACTCTGACAAAACCTGTTCAAGCCCATTTCACCAGATCCATGGCACTTCCTCAGTTTTTCAATCCAGAGTGTCCATGGATGATATTTGTGTAGCAGCTACTTGGGCTACTCCCTATACCTTTATTACTGATTACAGATTAGATCTGGTCTCCTTTGGTTCTGTTGTGCTCAGGAATATCCTTCCTTGAGTCATTAAGTAGCTGGGGACTCTGTACCATCAGTTGAGGACAAAATGAAAACTGACATCATCAGATAAAGAAGTTCTGTACTCACCATAATGTTCCATCTGTGTTGTCCATTTTCATTCTTAGTCAGCTTCCCTCCCTTACTAACCCCCATCCTTAAGGGTTCTGGAAGAATGAGTGTCTAAAGGACCTACATGTCCTTATTATTTACATAAACTCCAGATATATCTTCTGCATGATGATTTCCATCTTTTTCTCTCTACTAGGGCAGCAAACAAGATCTGAGGTAATTGGGGTTGGTGCATTGTGGGTAAAGGAGAAACTCAAGAGCTTTAGCAAGGGCCGAGTCAGATCCGAGGGATCAGATCCGAACCCATCAGTTGAGGAAGAATGAAAATGAACAACACAGATGGAACGTTATGGTGAGTACAGAACTTTTTTTGTACTAGATTCAAACATTCAATGTATTTTATCCCTAGTAGACAGATGTATTGGCACCTGATACACAACTAATGTTCCTGCTAGCAATCTCAGGCACTTCATCTCCATCACCTCTAGCTTCTGCAGCTGCTCTGCCTTTACTACCCATACAGTAGTACTAATCACACAACTGTTTGTACACTTTACTTTTCAGCTTCTTTGGCATTGTTCTGTCTCACACACTACCTCTGACACGCTGTACTACCAGTTGGCTGCCAGCCCCTCTGATTCTAGGTTTGGCTTCCTGTTTCTTAATTCTTTTCTCCTCAACCACACCCTCAGATACTTGAAACTGTTAACTGCTTCCTTTATTTCCCTTCTATCTCAATTTTCAGCTTCTTTTGATTCACCCATTTTCTACATGACAACTGCCTTGTCCTACTCAGTTTCATCCCATGTGCCTTCAGGCTTGCATTCCATTCCCATATCACTTGCTGAAGTTCTTGCTCAAGTATGCTAGTTATGCCATGTCAACTGCATACAGCATCTTTATTAATCTCCCCCTTCTGATCTGTTTGCTCATGCAGTCCATCACCAGTATGAACAGCAGTGGGCTCAGAGCTGAACCCTGATGCAAACCCACTCCAAATGGGAACTCCTCTGTGAGATGGAACACTGTTCTTAATTGAGGTATAGGTCCTTATACATAGTCTGCAGTACTTCTATGAATGTTTTTGGGACTTCAAACCATGGCAAGACTGGCCAAATCAGCTTTCTGAGGACCTTGTCATATGCTTTTTCCAAATCCAGGAATGCTCAGTTGAACCCTTTTCCTCATCTCTAGCTTCATGTCAAGTGTCTGTCTCACTGCAAATGTCGGGTCAGTTGTGCTGCATCTTGATCTGAATCTGAATTGCTTATCTGACAATATTACTTTCTACCACTCTGCGTATTCATTTAGCAGTCACCCTGTCCAGAACTTTCAAGCAGTGTGATAGGAGTTTGATACTCAATTCCAACACTTGTGAATGGCCCCTTTGTTCTTGAATGCTAGCATTAGTATACATATCCAGTCACCTGGGATACACCTCTGTCACCATACTGCTATGAGTACCCTCAAGAGCCGTTTCTCTCCTATCTCACCCAACATCTTTATCATATCTACTGTGACCTCATCTGAGCCTTCTGCTTTCCCTGACTTCATTTTCCTTAGTTATGTTTTTTGTACTTCTATGGTGGGCTCCTCCTCTTCTCACATCATAGGCTGTGTTTCAGGCAGAGCAGTTTGCGTGTTTTTTTTTTCATTCAGAAGCTGCTGGAAGTACTCCTTCCATCTGCTATTGATGTCCTGTGGGCTGGTGAGCAGGTGGTTGTTGGCATCCATTATGAAGAGTGTCACGACTATCTTCTTTATCGTTCTCTCGTTGCCTTGAAATCTGATATTGTTTTGTTTTACCGTCTACTGACTCAATTTCCAGAAGCTGGTACAGTGCCTGTGATGCCTTGTTCTTTGCTATTGCAACTCCTCTGTTAGCCTGTTAGTCAACCAGTATTCCTCCCAAACCTGGTTTGTCCTTTCTATCTCCCAACTTTTCCTGTGCTCCTTTCTTTTGATGACTTTCTGGACTTCTGCATTCCACCAGCAGCTTTCCTTACGTACCTTATTTCCATAACTGGCTTGACCACATATCTTCTCTGTAGTTCTCACACATGATGTTTTGAGGCTGTAGAATTCTTCTGCTTTAATTCCACATATTTCCTGGTTTTTATGAGATGCTAGAGCCCTGAGTAATTCCTTCAACTTTTCCTCTTCTTCTCCAGTCAACTTCCAAGTCTTCAGCCTGGCCTCTGTTGACCTTACAGCCTTCTCTGACCACTGCTTGCATCTGATTGTGCCGACCAGTGGTTTATGCTGTGGATGACTGTTTCACTGGGGATGACTTTGCAATCACTGATTCTACTCCAGTGCCCTTTCCTTACTAGGAAAACCTCTACCTGAGTTGCATGTTGGCCACTCTTGTATGAGATATTGTGACTGTCTCTCTTGCTGATCCATGTGTTGGCTAGACAGAAGTGTAGAATGGCCTCTCCTTCTCTATTCCTGTTGCCTCACCTTGTGGACCCAGGCAGTTCTCATATTATCTTGTTTTGTCTGGCCTGATATGTGCATTCAGATCACCCATTATCAACACCAATTCATTTTATCCTGCTTTATCTAGTATGTCCTACAGCTGCTGTCTAAATGGACTTCTTTCCTCCCTCTCACAACCCTACAATGGGGCATTGGCTGAGATTATGAATCATGCCCTATCATTACACTGGAGTTTGATTACCATGAGTCTGTCACTAATTCTGATGAAACCCCCCACTGTCTTCTGAAACCTTTCCCTCACCAAAATTCCCACACCATTTCTAGTCTGTCCATCTCCTGAGTAGTCGACTCTGGATCCCAAGCTAAGTGGCTTTGCTGTACTTGTCTGCAAGAGGCATTGTGTGTCCAGTCTTCTCCTTATCATTATGTCATCCACTTCCAAGCTCCATCTCATCAGTGAGCCTACACTGAGTGTAGCAATTCTTTGTTCATGAGTGGCAGGTTGGTTGGTGTTATGTCCAGCTTTCATTCAACAGAGCTATCCCATGCAACCCAGGCTGGATGACTGGACACCAGGTGGCAAATAACTTATTGACCCAGGGCTGCTGGGCCTTATGGTAGGCACACACTGGCCAGTAGGGGAACATACACACTGTTTGCAAGGGTCTTTGGTGTAGGTCAGAATAAGCTGGGTCTTTAATCCACTTATCACTGGTAAACACCCTTTCCCATTTTTGGCAACATTAGTCAAGTGAAAATCACCTAGAGACACATTTTATGCAATTGGTTGGCTTACCCTGCCACTGCACATAGTCTGTGATCTATGTTCTCTTATCCTGAGGATGCTGAAAACCACAGTAGATGCCCAAACCAGTTGGTCTGTAAAATTCTTCCCTCGGTAGGGCACCATCTAGAGTCTGTGCTTCTGCCCTCAGTTCCATTCTTGGGCGAGTGACAGATAGAAACACTCAGCATGAATTTATTTTTTTTTTTGTTGTTGTTAATGAGGACAGGCTCTAACCTTGTGTATGGAAGGTGAAGACCTTAACTATTATGGCCACTGGTTTTATGAACAATAAGTAGGAAATTATAATTCTTGCCTTTGAATGACTCTAGTCACCAGTGATTTACCACAAAAGCAAACAATTTACAACAGAGCAAAAATGTGAGGCAAACATAGGGACTGTTGAGAGACATTGACAGCAGGCATGTACAGAGTTGTTTTGCTTCTGCCACTGTTATTTGCTAGCTGTCTGCTGTTAGTCCCTTGTGAGAGACGTAACTGTAATGATTCTTTGGGCGTACATAATTAAGTTCCCCCAAGCTTGTGTCTCACACTATAAAAAGTGTTAACTAGTTTACCTTTTTTCCAAAATTGGTGGGGTCTATATTATATCCTCGAATGCTTAAAACAGCGAACGCTGATTGATCGAACTTATTTTCGCGAAACTGCAAAATATCGAAGCAGCAGAAACTCAAATTTTTTCCTAGGGAAAGAATTCGGTTGTCCGTTTCTGTTGCTTTGGTATTTTTAGTATTATGGTGGAAAGTTACCGGTCGGATTCAGGTAAGTGTGCGATTGTGTGGATGTGAGTGTTAGGTTGATTTAGGTGAGTTAGGGTTAGGGCTCGGGTTAGGTGTGTGTGCGATTGAGTGGACATGAGGGTTAGGGCGGATTTAAGTGAGTTAGGGTTAGGGAATGGGTAAGGTGAGTGTGCGATAGTGACGGACCTTAGGGTTAGGGTTTGGGTTAAGGTAAGTGGGTAGTTAGTGGTGTGTGCATAGTTTAGTGTAGGGTTAGATATCAGATTTTAGGTGTATGTGTGTGGATTTCTGTTTGTTTGGTGTGCTTGTGTTGTCTGTATGTGTTTTGGATCAGCAATTTTTTTCCCCGGGAAAAAAAATCGCTGATCTGACAGTTTGAGATTGTAAGCTTTCGCTTAAATTAGGTTGATCAATCAGCGTTCGCTTTTTAAGCGTTTGATGATATAATGTAGACCCAATTGGAGCGCAGTGTTGGTACTCCATGCACTAAATTTCCATTCTCTGTTATTTATATACATATGTATATATACATATATGTATATATACATAAAAAAAAATATATATATATATATATATATATAAACATAACCAGTAGGCAAAGCAATGACCGAGATCCTTTATTACCGTACATGACAAAGCAAACAGGTTTCACTCAAATAATGTTCTTCTTCCATGCAGAAAACCCAATAAAATTATAATATGTAACTGATAAATTGTAGATTGCAATACTAAGGATGTCAGTTTTTTTAATTACTCATGTTCCATGTGCTTTGAAATGGGGAAATTTATTTATTCCGATGTGTGTGTTACATAGACCAGACATCTAGGCAGTTCAAAGATAGAAACAGTTAGCATCTCAGTGATCTGAGATGCAGAATGGAAAGAAGTGTCTGTTATAAGCAATTAAAAAAGATCCTGGTGCTAGATTTGTTTATATTGGGGTTGGTAAAGTGCGTCTGTATCATGCTATCGAAATCTTACTACATCGAATCACTAAAGGTCGACCTCTAGTGATCGATGTAGTAAAACATCGAATAACAGTTAAAAAAAAACAAACAAAAATAAAAACTAACTAGCGTAGGAAGGGTGGCAAGCCCCCCCTGCAACCCCCATGTGGGGGGCTGCACCCCCTACACCCCCCCTACTTAAATATTCCAACTCCGAGACCGCACTACATTGGGGTAAACTGAAATCTCCCCCACGGAGATTTCCATTTACCTGCACAATGTCCTCTGCTTTCGATGTTGTGGTGCCGACAATATCAGCTTCAATATTGTCGGCTTTCAACATCGTGATGTAGACCCGATAAAGTGGATCAGGGATCTGTAAATACTACAGAATATCAGGAAATCTTATACCTTTTCTTAATGATCATGTATAATGATGGTTATTAGCTGCGTTTGTTTACACTGGTGTTGGTTTGAATGCATTTTATTGTATTGGTTGGAACTGGTCATGTGATACAATGTGTAGGTTATAGGCTATGATGATTTTATTGGGTTTGTATGCACTGAAGAAGTTTATTATTTGAGGGAAACTGGCTTGCTTTGTCTTAATCACCAATAAAAGATTGCCTTCATTGCTATCTATAATCTGCTGATTATGTTTCCTGTTTTTTTTTTCTGTAGTTTAAAGAATGTAGATCTTTGGTACCTTTATGTTTTGGTGTGGGTTACACACACACACACACACACACACACACACACACACACACACACACACACACACACACACACACACACACACACACACATGTATGCACACACACACATATGTATGTTGTTCACCCTTTTGCCTTCCCTACTAATAAATGATAACCCTGATCTTAACAGTACCCCTACCCCTAACCATATCCTTATACTTTAAATTAAAAAAATACTTTCTGCAACACTATAATTACAGAAGTCACTCAGATACACACCGCATGCAGCAGCAGACATGCACAGGTCTAAATATGTACCTTACATAGCCTTTACTGTAACCCTAGCCCCTAAACACTCAGTCGAGCACCAGCGGTAATAAAATAATGTGTTTCTCTTATAATCAAAGTTGTAAATTAATTCATGTAATGTAGCTTAGGTTAAGATGGAATATGTATTAAATCACCTTTTTAGACTTGTTTAGATCAAAATGAGCTTAAGATAAATTAAATGATATTTGTGTGTATGTATATACATGATTCCCCTTTATAATCTCGAAATACTAAAATCTCAAATTTCAGTATCTCAAAACTATAAAGGAAAATGAATAACAATCCTGAAACCCAAAAGCATGAAACACACAATCACAAACATACTTACACCATACACCACACAACACACACACCATTCTAGCCACACCACACAAACTATACAACCCTACACTATATGTAAACAGGGGGCAAGCCCCCTGCACCCCCACACCCCACTACTTATATATACTAACTCCGAGATCGCACAAACAGAAAAAAATAACTCACACCCAGACATTCTACAGTCCCTCACACACACACACACACACACACACACACACACACACACACACACACACACACACACACACACACCACACATACACAAACACCAACATATCCAACACTCACACTCATACTTCCACCTCCCTACCCTCACCCACACGTACAACTTATAAAAACACTCATACACTCACTTACCTTAAATTCCGGACACCATCCCAGCCAAACATTTCATGTAACGTAGCATAAATGCATAAGTGCAGATTTGAGATATTTGGATTTACGGTTATGCACTTTTGCTATTTTCCAAGTTTCCCCTTTATGGTCTCAGGATACTGAAATTTGAGATTTCAGTATAAAGGGGAACCATATACATATATTCGCACACATACACACTGCTATATGATTACGAGTGTGTGTGTGTGTATGTATATATCTATGTAAATGTATATATACATGTGTGTGTTTTTGTGTATGTGTATATAGAGGTATGTGTGTATGTGTTCACTTTATCATGGCTTACTATATAAAGCCAAAAAGTTTGAGTAACAGAATTTTTCAAAACATACCTAGGGATTCAAAAACATTTTGCCTATCACAGTAGGTGAATTTGTGTGATGAGTTACCACATTCCAAGGGGCCATTCAGGGAAACATTGAGCTTGATTTACACTAGGCCACTAAATACCTTGGCTAGCTTACTATGCTAATGAGCATATAACATGTAGAAATTATGAATGGAAATCAACATAAACAATATGGTGGCAAGATTCAGAAACATATAAATGCTGACTGCAGTAAAATCCTGGAGCTATAGGAGAGAGACTAAATAAACATTTACTGTGTAACCACTGTTTCAACAGATATGTATATGCAAAAGTCTATCCCTGCGGTCTGTCATCACTGAAGTGCACGCCATCAGTTTTAGCACTGCCAAGTCATCAGTCTTTAAGATTACCCTTCTTATGCTATTCTTTAACCTTTGTCAGCTTGTCTAAATACTTCATTGCTACTTTCTCATATCTTTCTCTATTTTGACCATGTTTTAAACTCTCTTATTTTATTACACTATCTCTTCTAAAGTAAATTCGGTCTTCCCTAATAGCTCTTGAATCATTTCCACTTCCCATAAATTAAACCCCCCTATTTTTTAACAGATACTTAGGGAAGCACCCTTGCTTCAATTTTACATCTTTACCCTGAATTTTTATCTTAATTTTTACTGCTGCATGATCTGATATAGTTATTGGATGGGTCTGACAACTTTCAGTTAAATACACATGCTTGTGTGAAATATAATTTCTGTCAAGTCTTGCTCAGTTACTGTATTTTGGAGAACAGCCTGTAAGTTTTGCCTAAATTCTTGTTAACAAATTCACATGTTCCATAACAAATGTTCTAATATGCATTATAAATCCACCCTCTTTTGTTATATTTCTCTTCTATAGCTCTCCATGATACAGCTTCACTATTGGAAATCAGGTTCTGGTCTCCATGTATAAATAAGTCATTCTGAAAGCTTACCCCCCTCCAAATTTTCTTACTATTGCTAATAGTTTAGGTGGAATATAAATTCATGCCAGCATAGTCCTCATTCCCTGCCTGTCATCCCTTACAACCAAAAGTTTAAAAATTGTCTCTTTTCCACTTTTGTCAGTATTAAAGTCCCTGTCACAATCTGCATTAATACTCCCCTTTTACTTGTATCTTATATTCTGCTGAATATCCATCTGAAATCCTTTTTCTGTCAAATTCACATGTTCATTTTTATTCAGTTGCATCTTCTTACACTACTATTTGCACCATGCCTTAATTTTGTTGAATACCAAATTTTTTGTCTATACCTGTAAGTGCATTTACAGTGCGTTAATATTGACAGAACAGCCATTCTGATAAAAAGCTACCAATCACCTATTTTTACATGAAAAATTCCTATGAATTTGCACTTCTAACTTGCAGCTTATATGCACACTAATCTTTGGCAAGCTAATCTTGTACATGGTAGCTTCTTAATTCTATTTAAGCCCATGTCACATTTTTCCAGACTGTTTGCTTCAATAAAAACAAGAAAAAATCTATTAAAAAAAAAAAGAACTGAATCTATTCAAACCCCAATCACATTTTAACTCCAAACACAACTAAGTACAGTTTTGAAAAAAAGAAGTTTACCTTTCCAAATAGGAGCATTTGCCCCAATTTGATGGCTACATCCAGATGCATTACCTATTGTAAAATTAAGGTTAAGCAGCTAAACTTCATGTTAGTCTGTGTTTCACTTACAGTGATTGCTATCTGTTCTTATATTTCTTCTGCTTGCTGCCATTCTTAAATAAACTGAATTGTGCACGGTAACATACTAAGGCTGCTGGGAAGGCAACTATTTGTATGACTTGTTCACGTCTTACAATGTCAAACTTCATTTATTTTTCATTGATCTGCTTGACAGTTCAGAATTAATAGTTAAATATATGGTACCTTGTAGACTTTACTCAAAAACGACTATTCAGACCTGTGATGAGTAATTGCTTGTATCTCAGGGTGCTTGTCTGTAGCTAAAATAATTTCCTAATGGGAATAAAAACTGATAGCATCTTTTTGCAAATGCAAGAAAGAACATTTGTAAATTTTACTTGTGGCACACTGCTCAGACTGCTAATGACTGCTTGCACCTGGAGGGTGAATGACTCCAACTAAAAAGCTATTAATTTTGCAAATGCAAAAATTGCCATTTTCACGCTTTTTATTTTTATTTTTTTCTGTTGTTTTTCAAGTCTGTTTTCCTTAAAAAACCTCATCTGTTGGCTTAAAATACGGACTTTAATCTAGACATCCATTTTTGTATGCATTTGTCATATTTGGTGACTGGGATGGATTAAAAAAAGATTCCTTTTCAGCAGAATCTTGATTAGAAAACTTACAGTAAAACGACATAATAAAAATCACAGTAAATATAGGAGAAAATAAAGGTAACGTTATGGCTGCCAGAGGAGAAAATAAAAAACAATTTTTTGAGTGGTGAGAATATGTTTACAATTAGAACATAAAAGATGATAGAAGCAAAAAGTTCACTATGTTACACAAAAAAGGAAAATGTAATGGTTAAAACATAACGCATTACAATCAATAATTACAAGATCACTGCAATTCACATATGGCTGACAGGTGATAAAAATGTTTATAGATGTATGTTTATACGTATACATGTTTGTTTATATATATGTGTGTGTGCGTGTGTGTGTGTGTGTGTGTGTGTGTGTGTGTGTGTGTGTGTGTGTGTGTGTGTGTGTGTACATATGTATGCATGTTTTATATATATATATTTGTGTGTTTTAATTAAAAATAATGAAGCAGAACATATACAAAATGAAAATGCGACAAAATCAACTCTGATTTATTGATACATGAAATACATACATGTGTGTGTGTGTGTGTGTGTGTGTGTGTGTGTGTGTGTGTGTGTGTGTGTGTGTGTGTATTTGTATATAAACATATATATATATATATATATATATATATATACATACACAAAGTGAAGTAAGAAAATATTTTGAGCACGTGATTATATAGGGTATGTGTATATGCATGAGCACGTACAGATCCAGGAGTTGGATATTAAGTATTTTAAAGGATTTTTGAAGTTGTTAAAGGATAGTATTTGTGTCAGTGCCTGGGGAGGGTGTTTCCTTCCTTGGATGCAAGGCATCACTAAATGAATTGTGAGATTTTTTTTAACTACACTCATATATATCCGAGTAATGAATAGGTCTTGAATGAGAGTACATTTGCAAGTCAGAATGGAGTGAGGAACATTTCTGAGGAGAGTATTTTGTCAACTAGTTTCACTTAGGAAATTTGGGAATTCATACCATTTTAGTTGTATCAGTGCCAGACAGTGATTGATATAATTGGATATAATGGTTGCAAATTTAATGATTTAATAAAAAAACTTGAACAATGCTGCAATAAGAGTTATATTAATGTTTTTGAGAATAGCTGAAGCACAAAGTAAGGTAGGCAGTGAGTATCTGCCAGGCCTAATTCGTACTGAGTTTTTTTTATTATGTGCTTGATATAAATATCAAGTTTTAGCTGATCATAGTTTGGTTTGGAAGACAACTTTGAGGTGAACATTGAATGATAATAAATGAGAAAGTAAACTTGGTATATGATCGATATGCTTGAGACTTGGGGTTGAAAAGCATTAGGTTTGTTAAGGTTTAGGAGCAGGTGAGTATTTGTGAGCAGTTTTCTATGAAGGATTATTGTGTTAAAGTTTGAAGTGAGGCTAAAGAGGAGGAAGACCAGATTAAAGAAGCATCATCAGCACCAATATAAAATAGAGGAAATTATATATTTTAGTTCTACATGTAATATGACCAGTGTACTTTTACCCCCACCAGAACATCCCAAGATCACACCATTATATTAACTTGCTTCTTTCAAGACTTTCTTATCTTACTACAGTGCAAAGCCTGGATATATTGCAACTATGAAAAAGTACTTTCTTTAATGTCAGTAACACATACAGCAGTCACTAAGAACTCCCTTTACTTCACATTTCATATACCTCTAAATGCATACTATGCAGAACTGCTTTGCAATATAACATGCACTATATATCTTGCAATTAGTATACAAATAGTAAGAACAAAAACTGTTTTACTTAGTTATTCTGTTCAGTGTCCTTCTAAACATTAATGATGTAAAGTGTGGTTTATGTTTCAACCCCAAGACTCAAGCATCTCAATCCACAAATAAGGAGGTTATTGTCCCACTGTACTCATCTCTCATTAGACCCATTATAGAATAAAATGCCCCGTTTGGTATATACCTCTCAAGACATCTGCAACAGCTGGAAAGGCCACAGAAATACCTCACTAAAAGAATCACAGGCCTAAAGCAGATGCCATATGCTGACCATCTAAAAGAACTCCAGCTATACTCTGTGGCATGCCGTCTACTCAGAGATGATCTCTGCTTAACATACAAGGCCATATCAAACCCTGAGCTGTACATGCTCCACTTAAAGAAATCCCAATCCCTCAGAGCCACACGCTCCAGGGATCTAAACCTTGTCATCACAATGAACAAAGCATGCTGGAGGGATAGGTTCCTGACCCAGAGACTCCCCCTACTCTGGAATAGACTGCCCATACATGTCAAGTAGAGCCCCTCATTGGCCCTCTTCAAAAGAAACCTTCATGATTGGATGGGAGATAAGAAATTCACCCCGGGGTTCATGTCAGTCGCCCTGCTAGACAGGGGTCCAGGGAAGTAAATATTGTGGGAAGAAATATCCAGGGAATTCTTATGGCTAGGCTTGTATAGGTTCTAGGGCCGATAGTCTAGTACCAACCTATGAACCTATGAACCAAAAACATTTCACTGACCACTTTAATGCAGTCAACCAAATTCCTGTCTAATTCAGATAGTTTTTCATGCAGAATCATATTTCACATCTAATCCTATATCTTATGGGATTGATGTTTTACAATCCCTCATTTATTTAATTCACCTAGGCATTGGATATCTCCCATCACTGGTCTCTGGATAAAATTCAAGGTGCTCCTGATTTTTCTAGTCCACTCCAGGGCTTTATTCTGTTTAAGAATTTACATTTGGAAAATGGGAAAGGCTTCAGTGTCTCTGTGGGTTTTGCTATTCACAGAAGAATGAGAAGCAAAGTCCCCTTCAGCATGTTGTCTCACTCTTTTTTGACTATTGTTTTCCTTCTTAGCCCGCTTTACATTCAAAAAGGTCTTTCATCCTCTTTGAAAAGAATATTCTGAAGACAGTTTTCTTAACATTCCCTTATTCCTAAGACAAACCCACCTCTGTGCTGCATGGTGTGTACTGAACATTCACCTATCACAAACACAATTTCCAGTACATTTCCCTTCAGCCAAAACCACGACAAGAGCAGCTGTTTCTGCTGTCATGGTTACATGTTAGCCAACACAGGTCCCATATGCTTTCCTATGGCCAGACTCAAACCTCTCAGTTAATAAATCCCACTGATATTAAAGTAAGAAAGTAGTTTTTCATAGTTGCAATGTATTTATGATTTACATTGTAATGAGGTAAAAAAGGCTGGAAAGAACAAATGAATATAATGGTGGGATCTTGGGTTGCTGTGGTACTTGTTTCCACTTTCATAAAATTAACTTAGCCTCTTTCTTCCAGCTTCTATGGTAGAACAGAAATTCCCAAGTTTTCTCTGTGTCTGTCGTCATGCTTCATTGGATTCTAAAATAGCGTTTCTTGAACTTTAGTATTCAGCTAGCAATTCCTTCTTTTGAACATTTGATTTCTGCAATTTTATCAGCTTACCTGTATTGCTGGTTAAAGTTGCTTCGGTGATTCCAACCTTTTGTCATATGACATTATGTTTGCGTTCAGTGTATCACTTTTAAAACATCTCTGTGTTTGATTTATTTTTCCCTCTAAATTACTGGACGCCATCTCTTGTACTAAAAATAAAACTTGAGCTGTTTTGGCTTAACAACTGCAAGACTCTTCCCAACCACAAGCTTTTCTTTGTTTTTCTTTTCTTTTTCTTCTTGAATTTGCCTTCCTTTCTCCAAATTCATTTTTTCTGGCATGCAGGCAGTGTGATAACTAGCTGTATCCAAATTTTACCACAGTTATTAACTTTTACGAGCTCTCTTTACAGTTTCTCATTTCTCACATTGGGAGAGCTCTAACTAATCTGCTGTTCAGTGAGCAGACATACATCTTGAAAATCCTTGAGTTACTTATAATTTATCAGTAAACTCGACAGCCATTTCCACAGTATAAAATATAGGTGTTTAATCCAAAACCACAGTAAAATCCAGCTGGGTATTAGGTCACAATAAAATATTAATGCTGACACACAACCAGTACGTTTTCATTTACACACTTCATCAGATACAGCCATTTTGTTCAGTTAATTAATTAAATACTCAGTTCAAACTAGCTGGACCAATAAAATATTAAAAACAATTAAATACAATTAATTAAAAAAATTGAGGATGAGAATTTAAAGGTACATTGCAAAAGTAAGTAAATACCATAAATTATGCTTAAAATGCTCAATGAAACCTTTGTAGGTGTCACCATAAATAAGATTCATATAATAAAACCTAAGTATGAACCATCACAATAAATGCTTAAATACTTAAAAGTAAAAGATACAAAAATGTTACAATAAAATATAAGTAAAATGTGAGTACTATAACTTAGCAGCTCTCAATTTTAAAACTGGAGTGATGGAGACAGTCTCATTTAAACCTGGCCATCTACTCGCTCCTAAAACCAGCTGCCAGTATAATTCACAATATTCTAACATGGTCTCCCATGGTCCACCCCTTTTATGAATAGAAGCCTCATCATTTACAAAAAATGTAAAAGATGCAGATACACAAACCTGAACATGTTTACATAAGGCATTCTTGTTATTACCTTTCTATCTTCTGTGAAGAGAAAATCTTCAGTTCCAGCCTCGGAGCAGTCTAAAAAGTCTAAAGCGACGGAGCCAAAAGTTCTGGCTCCAATTGTGCTTCTTCTCTATCGGTAACATCAGTTTCTTTGCTGCTGAGGCAACCTTTGGTATCGAGACACTCACCAGCTATCGACCCTGTTTCTCTTGAAGCGTGTTAGTGGGGGGCTCTGCCTAATGTAGATTGGAATCCTGTTCCAAAGCATGGGGAGTTTCTGGGATACGAATAATGTCGTACAACTGTTACTACAGTTGAAATTACTGAATTTTGTAAAAGAAAGACAGAGAAATACCTAGCACTTAAGAGATATTTTGGCGTTCTTCATGTGGATGTTCCTTAACCTGTGATTATTCTCCCAGTGTTTGATGAGAGTAATTTTAGACTGCTGCCCTAACTCAAGGATCCCAACCACCAGCTCCTGAAAGGCCTCACAGGTTGCACAGGGTATAGGACTCTCACAAATATCTTTATAAAATCCCTGTTGCTAACCCTGCTGTCATTTCCATGGACTTGGAGAAGGGAGCTAAAAAAGCTCCTGCTCCTGTTTCTCTAACTAATAATAAGGAGCCCTTGAATGGTTCAGTAAAAATAAAAAAAATATATATATATATATATATATATATATATATATATATATATATATATATATATATATATATATATATATATATATATATATGTGTGTGTGTGTGTGTGTGTGTGTGTGTGTGTGTGTGTGTGTGTGCATATATATATATATATATATATATATATATATATATATATTTATCTACTTGGGTCCCCAGATCCCTTATTACATTTTCTGGTTTTAGGGGACTACCACCTATGTGGTAGTTCACAGGTATTTTGTTTTTTCCAAAGGGGATGACTATGCACTTTTTGGCATTTAGCTTGAGGCCATTATTTGACACCAGGTGTCCGTCTCAGTGAGACCCATCTGAAGGGTGTCTGTATCAGCCAGAGAATCAATTATAGCCCCTAGTTTGCAGTTGTCTGTGA
The DNA here is from genome assembly GCF_019279795.1 of Protopterus annectens. Taxonomy (NCBI): domain Eukaryota; kingdom Metazoa; phylum Chordata; order Ceratodontiformes; family Protopteridae; genus Protopterus; species Protopterus annectens. The sequence goes on along the minus strand of NC_056739.1, from coordinate 62,110,035 downwards.
ACTTGGTCAGCCATAGTCCTCCTATGCTTGCCTGTACCTCTGAGAAGTATATAACGAACAGGAGGGGTCCTAGGACTGAGCCCTGGGGGACGCCACTTGTAACCGGTTTATAGTCAGACGTACAGTCTGCAACTCTCACCATGTTGGTTCTATCCATGAGCCAGTTGGCAACCTATCTCATGACGTAGGGGTTTATGTTCAAGCTGGTGAGCTTGTCTATAATACTAGAATGGGGAATGGTGTCGAAAGCCTTTGCGTATTCTAGGTAGGCTGTGTGGACTTCCTTTCCCTCGTCTAAGGCCTTAGTAACCATCTCAAAGATGCCCACCATGTTTAGGAGGCATGATCTGCCCTTAACAAAACCAAACTGGGTAGGGTCCAAGGTTTGGAGGTTCCCAATGTCTCTGTTAATGAGTTCCATGATGATGTGTTCCATAGCCTTGCAGACCAGGCTATTCAGGCTTGTAGGGCGATAGTTCCTGGAGTCTGTTGTGGCTCCACCTTTGTGGAGTGGGATAACTGTTGCTGTGCGCCACTCTATGGGTACATAGCCTGTACAGAGGCTGAGTTTGAACAGTGTGTTTAGGTGAGGGGTTAGTTCATTTTGGAGCTATTGTAAGACACAGCCTGGGACCCCGTCCGGTCCCATTGAAGCTGTGTTTTGGCTTTGGATAGGGCTGTTTTAACCTGTGCATTGGTGATTGATGGGGCCCTACATTCTTCTGGTATGCTTATGGGCCCTTTAGAGGGTGAGAGGGGGGTGATGTTTGCACTAAACCTGTCTGCCAGAATGTTTGCAATATCAGTCGGTTCAGTGTATTTTGTGCCATTCTGCACTAACTCAGAGCAGATCTGAGAGTTTCCACTTAGGTTCTTGACATAGGTAAAGAACACTTTGTGGTTATCTTTGGAGTCATTGACAATTTTTCTTTCGAAACTAGCCTTGGATTATTTAATGAGGGATCGTAGTTTCTTGCTGATACTGATCAGGGATGTCTTTCCTTCTTGGGAATTTACTCTTTTTCTGTACTAGTTTCCTCCTTCTGTTGTATAGCTTGTTTATGGCAGGGGTCCACCAGACTGGTTTCCTTTTCTTGAAGGAGTGAGTCTTGGTTTACTTGGAATAGTGCAATCCATGCATTTCTGCAGATGCTCATAGAGTGCCTTTGTAAAGGTGTCAGCAGCTGGGACAGCATTGTCCTTTAGCATGGGGGCTGTGAACCTTACCACCTCGGTCTTAAGTAACATGAAGTTTGCTTTTGAAAAGTTTTTCATGGTGGTTTCCTTGACTGGGGGTGGGGACGGAATGTGGATATCCAGAGTAATTAGTCTATGGTCTGATCTAACGCGCGAGGGGTTGACCTCCGGTGTGGAACACCTGTCGCCCATGCTGGTGATGACCAGGTCCAATATGTTGTTCCCTCTGGTGAGGGTGCTGACCAGTTGATCCAGGGTGTTCAAGTTTATAAATTCTAGGAAGCGTTGGGCAAGGGAGTTAGTACTTCAGTAGTTCTTCCAGTTTATGTTTGGGTAATTGAAATCACCCAGTATTAAGATGTTTGGTAGGACCTTCATATTTCCCAGTGTCTCCAGAAATGCGGAATGGGGGTCCTGGGCCATGGTGGGTAATTTGTAGCAAGCTACAATTTGGATTGCAGTTTTGCCCATTGTTAGTTGCACATGGATGATCTCTGATGCATTGTGCTGCACCACTAACCTGGAGGTGTCGGTATCTTTGATGAATATGGATACACCCCCGCCTTTTGTGTTTCGGTCCTGGTTCTGTGGCCGAAAGGTATGGTATGAGTTATAGCCTAGTAGTGATGTGGTGCTCTCAGGAGCCTTAAACCAGGTTTCTGTTACTGCACAGATGTCGATGTTCTCCATACTGAGGAGTGCCTCGAGTGTGTGCATTTTGAGGTTTAGACTTCTGGCGTTGAGTAGCATTACCCTCAGTTTTTAGTTACTTGTGCTATTTATGGTAGTGGGTTTGTCTTTTGAGCCTTGCCTAAACAAGGCACTATGGGGGTGGCAAGAGTCTTGGCCAGTATTTGAAAGCCTAAGGGTGATAGGTGCAAGCCATCTCTTGCGAAGCAATGTGGCTTGTCGAGCATGTCATCCCAGGCGGACAGATACTGGATCCTCTTTGAATGACACCAGAAACTTAGCCAATTGTTGAAAATGATATTTTTTTCTTTATACTGTGGCAACATTCTTGGTGAGGGCAGGATGCTACTCAGGGTCAGGATCATACTGGCCTGGGCTACATGATCAGAGAGCTCTTCCATGTCTCTTTTCATGTAGTCCAGGGTGGTAAATCTCGGGCCATTTACACCAACATGGACAGTGACAGAGTTGTATTTGTACTTGTTCTGGAGTGACCTGACTGCTTGCGTTATGTGGCGGATCCTGGCACCTGACAGGCAGTTAACTGTAACCTTCTCCTTGTCCAGCCTAGTTAGTGGGACATCAGTATGCCTGACCATAGAGTCGCCTATTACTAGTGTGTTGGGTATGTTATTTTGTGTTAAGGGCTGTGACTGCGTGGCACACTGATTATTTGAAGTATGTGTTTCATGGGTGG